>NC_056733.1:824027863-824217863 GCF_019279795.1 Protopterus annectens
GGTCTGTGGGTTGCAAGGGCTCTTGCCTCTATGCTTATACTTGGAGAAGTGGTAAACAGTTTATCTTTTATTTGTTTCTGTATGTATTTGTGCTGGAATAGAGTAAGTGTTGGTATCCTGTGTATTTTCAGTATTCTGAGATTCAGTATTTTGAGTTTTCAGACTTTTTAACTTTCAAGGTTTTGGTCTCGGTCTTTTGAAATTCAAGATTTTGGTATTTTAGTCTTCTGAAGCAAGGCCACTGGAAAAGGTTGGTTTTATGTGTTTTATGAAATTTTTTCATTTTTTATTAAGATCTCATTGAAAAGAGAACTGTTTGAAGTTATTTTTTATTGTTGTTCATTGAACTATGACTTTGCATTTAGTTTAAAAAAAACTTAGTGCAAAATGTTTAGTGACTACACTTTGCATTCTGTTAAAAATATACAAAATGTTTAGTGGCACGGAACCTATTTACTTTTTGTGTCTACTCCTGAGTTCCCACTCTGTAACAGGTTCTGTATAGTCCTCTCCTATCCTGCATCACTATTTGTCGTACAGTAATTCATGATTTCTTGTTTCAGTTGGTTCTTCCAGCTCACATAGCTCAGGTGGCTCATTCAGCAGTAGACCTGTCCTGCAAGGACTTGCTGCAGATGCTCTTGAAGGACCCTGCAGTCTCCGGTACACTTTCTCAGATCCTGTAGCGATCACCCTGGAGGGAGCAGTAGCATTTGAAGCTCCAGAATTACCAGAGGAGACCCTGATGGAGGTGGGTATATATCTCCTGTCCTGTGGTTTAATGTGACATGATGTAGTGGTTGTAATGCTTTTGGAGAGAGAGAGAGAAAAATTATTGTTTTGTTAAAAAAAAAAATCTGTTACATAGAAATAATTACAAGTCCATATTTAGCCTTATTAGGATTAAGTTGAACTGTATACCCATTTCTCTTATTAAAAGGTATTTCTTCTTGGTGCATCTTGGGTTATTCATATCCATTGAGATATTTTCATTGCATATTCAATTTCATAGTTAATGAGGCAGTGACAACATTTAGTGCCTTACATTTATTTATAAATAGTTTTGTACCCATGTTCTGTGCACCCTCCTTTATGTCAGGTCTGTTCAACACTTTTTCTTTGTATTATTATTAGTAATAGTAGTAATAGAAGTGATCTGTAGTGAGAGTAGGGACCAGGTTGAGGAGACCCTGGAGAGGTGGAGATATGCTCTTGAGAGGAGAGGAATGAAGGTCAGCAGGACTAAGACAGAATATATGTGTGTGAATGAGAGGGAGGATAGAGGAATGGTGAGAATGCAGGGAGTAGAGGTGGCAAAGGTGGATGAGTTTAAATACTTGGGATCAACATTTCAGAGTAATGGTGAGTGTGGAAGAGAGGTGAAGAAGAGAGTGCAGACAGGATGCAGTGGATGGAGAAGAGTGTCAGGAGTGATTTGTGACAGACAGGAACCAGCAAGAGTGAAAGGGAAGGTCTACAAGACAGTAGTGAGACCAGCAATGTTATATGGGCTGGAGTTGGTGGCATTGACAAAAGGACAGGAGCCAGAGCTTGACGTGGCATAGTTGAAGATGTTAAGATTTGCACTAGGTGTGACAAGGATGGACAGGATTAGGAATTGGTATATTAGAGGGTCAGCTCAGGTTGGACAGTTTGGAGACAAAGTCAGAGAGGTGAGATTGCGTTGGTTTGGACATGTGCTGAGGAGGGATGCAGAGTATATTGGGAAAAAGATGCTAAGGATGAAGCTGCCAGGTAACAGGAAAAGAGGAAAGCCTAAGTTAAGGTTTATGGATGTGGTGAGAGAGGACATGCAGGTGGTTGGTGTGAGACAGCAAGATGGAGAGGACAGGAAGAAATGGAAACAGATGATCCGCTATGGCGACCCTTAATGGGAACAGCCGAAAGAGAAGTAGTAGAAGAATAGAAGTACTAGTAGTGGTATTAGTAGTATTAATAAAAGTAGTAGCAGTAGTAGTAGTAGTCAAAGTAGTAGTAGTAATAATAAAAGCTGTACCAGTAGAGGTAGTAATAGAAGTAGTAGTGGTTGTAGTAATAGAAGTAGTAGTAATAATAGAAGTAGCAGTAGTGGTGGTAGTAGTAGTAATAGTAAAAGCTGTACCAGTAGAGCTAGTAGTAGTAGTAGTAGTAGTAGTAGAGGTAGTAGTAGCAGTAGTAGTAGTGAAAGAAGTAGTAGTGGTGATAGCAGTAGTAATAAAAGTAGTACCAGTAGATGTAGTAATAGAAGTAGAAGTAGTAGAGGTAGTAATGGAAGTAGTAATAGTGGTAAAAGTAATTATGGAAGTAGTAGTGATGTAAGTAGTAGCAGTAGAGCTAGCAGTAAAAGTACTAGTAGTGGTAGTAGTAATAGTAGTAGTAGTAGCAGTAGAGGTAGTAATAGTATTAGTAGTGTTGGTGGCAGTATCATTATTTACTCTTCGTTGACTGTTAGTCCCACTAGGTCAGTGTCATCCTTTTCTTTTCATGGGAGACCCGAAGTTGATGGCCAGGGCACTGGGTAACCTCCCCTTAATCAAGTGCTTCTATACAGGAATCTGCTGATGTTGAAAATGAGACTGCTTTTGGTGATACTGACAATTCAGAAAGTGCAGCAGGCTGCTCCTGTAATGGAGGACACTGCTGAAGTAACTGAAACAAAACATTGTATCGTGTAATGATTTAGTTGTTCTTGGAGCTAGAGAGAAGCAGCAAGTAAAGAATACTGAACAGAGACGTTGATAGCCTCAGGCTTTGAGCTCTGAGCAGCTATGTAATCATTTAGCAGTAGTGCAGACAAGAGAAAGCTCTAATGGTGAGAATATTGCAAAAGAATAAAACATCTGTAGACAGTTATGTTGTTTGGGACACTGCTGTACCTTTAGGCTTCACTCAGGGCTGTAATACATTTAGGAAGTGAAGCCTTTCTTTGAAATAACATTTGAAAACAGTGCAGTAGTAGAAATTTGCAAGACTGTCATACTAAAGCTTTTTGTGAGCCCTAGAAGAACTGTTTTCTCATGCAAGAAATTTAATTTAAAAAATGACTGCAGTTTACAACTACTGATATTGAAGACATGGACTTAAGAAAGTACTTTGAGCAATGTTGACGTGTTATATAAAATGAAAAAAGATAAAGAAATGTTTGTAATGGGGCATGAGCTGCATTAACTATGAAAGAAGGAAATTTTACTGATGTACCGAGTGTTACTGATGTTGTTGGCAAGAGGGTGATGTAAAATATTAGGGGCAGCCAAAAGTATGTTTTTTTTTTTCTGGGCAAGATCATCATTTATTTCAGGAATTCCAAAGAAAAGATGTGCACACTGCAGGGAAAGACGACATTCAGTTAAATGCAAACCCTTGGATGCAAATCCTTAAGGAGAACAGCAGTAATATTATGTTCATAAACCAGCAGAAGGTATTCTAAGAACTGTTCTGATGAAGTCGGATTAAAGACGAAACCTAGGTAAACTCGTGCTTCTTGACAATTCATTTCTCTGGTTGTTTCCTGGAGTCCATTTGTTCGGTTATTCTTTTGCTTTTGATTCTAAGAACTAAGCCAACACAGGAATGGAGAAAGGAAATTATACCAATAGGGATGACTGCAATTAGGGATACAGACAATAGTCAAGAGGGGCCTGGAATTTCTAGGAAAAAACTGGCAAAGGAACCAAGGTACTGGGAGCAAGTAACTAGAGAGGGAAAGGTAATAGATTGGGAAGAGGCCAAGAATTTATTTGGACTACAGGCTAGAGATTGCTTTCCCTATTGAGGATTGATACCAGAGTATAGGCAAAGAGAAAGAAATAGGGGCTCCTAAGTCAAATACCAGCACTTAGACTTTGTAGTAGAATCTAAAACAGAAGCTGCTGTCAAAAAAAAATAATTAGTAGGACATATTAAATATTGCATGATAACTATAAAAATCAATCAGAGGAGGTTAGAAAGGATTGGTAAGAGAGATTGAAAATTATACACCTGAGTTTATCTAAGGTGAAAGGACAAATAGTACTTAATAGAGTATATGGGACTAAGGAAAAACAAGCTAAAGATATTCTAATAGTAAAGTAATTGGCAGATTCCATAATGAGAGGGGGTAGGACAGGTAGTAGTGTGTGAAGGGATTTGACAATGTGAAGTGTGAGGAAATGTGGGCGGTATTGTGGAGTATAATTTGAGTGGCAGATCATTAAAAGATTTCTCAGGTCTTGTCCGGAACTGGAACTGTATGACTGGTATCTTTGGTGCCCCCTAGTGACTGCAGTGAACTTGCTTATAAGCTCAAGCTCCTTCCCTACCCATAACTCCCTGTTCTACAGGCATCAGATGTCATTGCTTCCATTAAGCTACAATAGCATCTCCAACAGCTGAAGACATTAGAGGAGAGTTTTCTTAGTGTTTTCTATTGCAGAGATGTGATCTTTCTATAAGTCTCAAGAGTATTTAACTGTCAGGAGCTTCCAGAGTGCTTTATTTTTTCACAACTTAATTTCTAACCCCGTCTTTATCTCCTCATTCCCTTCCATAAAAAAAAACAAACCCTCAGCCTCTTTACTCCATCTGTTTGCTCCTTCTTTATTGTATTGACTTTTTTAGGGGGGTGAGCATACTGGTTTTACTGTTATTGTCTGAGATGCTGGGTTAGTGGATAATGGAAAAAGTAATCTAAACCTGGCTTTAAAAAAATGCAAATGCTGTGGGCACAAATTTCCCCAACAGGCACCTTACATGCTTTGTTTAGTATGTTTGGGTGCCTCTCACTTGGACATTAACTATTCAGTATGTAGAACTTTCAGTACCAGAACTTTAGCAGACAGAAAAAAATAAACATGTGGTAAAAGGGCATCTCCCTTCTGATTCAGCACCAATAGAGCCCTCTGCTTCATTGGACTAGGACAAAGGTTCTAAAGTAAAGAAGAGAAAAGAAAAGCAAAGCTGAGGTCTGGGAGTTATCCATCCAAGTGAAACTAACTTCTCGTAAAATGCCCAAAAGCTACTTCTCCGTGTCCCAGACAAAAAAAAAAAAGTCCATTTAATATTACACTAGTAAAATCTACCTCCTCTTCTTGGCATGAATTATCTAGCACCACACACTGTGCTCCAAGAAGGAAAATAAATAGTTTTCCTTCAGCAAAGGAGTTTTCAAGGTTAATGCTCTCCAAGCTGTCCTGTTCTACAGGTCCCTCCAGAGACCTACGCCACTAGACTGGGAGCAGATGATGTCAGCTTTTGTCAAAGACCAACTTCAAAATAGTGTCCTTTCAGCCCAACTAGCCCTTACCGCTGGATAAGAAGTCCAGTTGATGATCCAGGAATTTATTCTTCCTCTGGGCCACGTTTCGGTGCCTGCAGTGAAGGAATCTGTACCAACTGCTGCCTTAGTCACTGTGGTATGGACAGACACCTGTTTTCCTATGCTGGCATCCCCGTCACCAGTGACTTTCTTAGCACAAACCATGTCATTGTCAGGGGTCACTAGATCCCAGATACTCAATGCCATAATGCCTTTGGTACTGGCTATGACACTAGCTTTTTCAGTGCCGTTCTGTGTGTCTTTCCATTTGCTATCTTGGTGCTGATGGTCCCTGTCATGGCACTGCACCTGGAGGCTTTGACGCTGGTAGTCACAGTGGACACAGGTATATTGGCACAGTCTTCAGCATCAGTGATCCCATTTATTCTGGACCTGAGTACGTTTTGTGGATTTCATTGTGCAGAGGAGAGCTTATGAGAACTCTTTATTAACCATGCTAACTACTGATTTCACCGAAGATAACCATGCTAACTACTGATTTCACCGAAGATACCACAGAAGCTGAAGGTTTTGTTGTTTGTCATTTAGACTCCCACAGGACAAGGGGACATGTAGGCCTAGATTGTTGAGCTCCAGAATTCTATTTCCCAGGAGAGCTCGGGGTGATTGTCCTCTTTTAGGAGTGCTGCTTTTCATGTATTTGGATGATTGGCTTCTGGCAGCACCCAGTATGGAAAAGCTTCTCCTACCAAGACAGTACTTGCTTCAGACCTGTCTGTCTTTAGGAATAATGGTGAACATAGCCAAATCTGAATTGGAACCTTCCCAGGATTTGATATTCATAGATAACTGCCTAGATGCACTAAACCAACTGGCCATACTTCTTCAAGACAGGATTTCCACAGTCATATCAGAGGTCACATGTTTGCTACAGGAGACCCAAACCTCGGTCAGTGTCATCTTGAAGTTGTTGAGTTTGATGGCTGTTTCTATCCAGATGGTTCCCTATACCAGACTCAATGTGAACATTTTACAGTGGATTCTTGAGTGCAGTGTAATCAGCCTTGGCAATCAGTGGCTTACAGCATCAAAATTTTATGGGCTTGCAGGAGGAGTAAGACTTGGTGGATGGACCACTGAAAACTGTCAAAAGGTGTACCATTCACCAGACCACTCCTGAGCAACCATACCCTTGGGTGCATTTATCTTGGAGTGGAGTGCACTACTTAAACAAGATGGGTCTCGGTTTGCAGACCCTAAAAGAGACCCTACAGCACATCATTGTGCTGAAGATGAGGACAGTCTTCCTAGTATTGCAAGCCTTTCAGGACTCACTCCATTGAGGTGTAGTCTCCACACAATCAGAGAATATGGCAGTAGGTTGATACATACATAAATAAGCAAGGAGGAGCTCATTTCTACTCCTAGTCCAGAGAAGCAGTGAAATTATGGGAGTGTCAATGCTTTGCTTTCTCATAGCAGTGCACATACCAGGGTCATCCAGCTTGATGGCAGACAAACTGAGCAGACAAGTATGACTGCCACTTGAATCATCTGTCAACAAAAAAGTGGCAAATAGCATTTTCAAGAAGTGGGGAAGGCCTTGCTGTGATCTCTTTGCTTCAGCATTCAATACCAAATGCCCTCACTTCTTCAGTATAGCTCCTCAGGGACAGCCATCCAGTGCATATTCTTCCACAATTGGCCTCCAGGGATCGTTTAAGCCTTTCCTCCCTTTTCCTGATACCAGGACTTCTACAGAAAGCCAAGGACTGCAAGGCACAACTCATTTTGTTAGCCTCCTTCTGGCTGTGCCAGATGTGGCTTCCTTTGCTGTGGCATCACCTGAAGAAGAAGCCCCTTCTTCCACAGAGCATTTGTTTTCTAAGTCACCCCTCCTGGGAGCATCACACAGACATTTGGTCTCTTCATCAAACTGCATTGTTTCTTTATTTTCAGTAATGGCCAGGAACCATTCATTCCCTCCTGATGTGGTTGAACTTATCACCGTTTTACAGATGACTTCTACTAGAAGGATCTATAAAGGAAAGTGGAAAAAATTCTTGATTTGAACTCAAAATAAAAAAATTCCCTATGTCAGCTCACTTAGAACACGTTCTCCTTTTTATTAGAGCTTTACAGCAAAGGAATTAGTTATTCCTCTATTAAAATACATTTAGCAGCCATTTCTTCCTATCATGACAGATTCCAACCTTCTCTGTCCTCCTACAGGTCATGAGAGGCCTTTCTTAAAGGCACCTTTCACTCTAGACCCCCCACTTTGGTGAAACGTGCCCCTTCTTGGGTCTTAACTTTCTATTGGAGAGTTTAACAAAACCACCATTTGAACTGGCAAGCTCAGTTCCATTAAAGTTCCTGTCCTGTACTATTAGTAGCTATCACTTCTGCCGGGAGGATGTCAGAGCTACATACCCCTTTTTTTTTTTTTTTTTTTTTTTTTTTTTTTTTATTTATTGCATTTTAAAACAAATTGAAGAAAATTTACATAAAAAACGAATCAATTAAAAAAAAACAAAAAAATATATATAAAGTCCACAACAAGATTATTATCTTAAAGCCATTAAGACTTTGCCAACAATTCATTAAGTTTTTGCCAAGCTAATTGTTTATGTATAGTACTCAATGTTCGGTTATGTATAGTTTGCAATTCCTGATTACATGCACTTTTTGCTAAAGAAATAAATTCAGAAAAAGAGAGGACATGTTTACACTTCCAATTCATTATAATAACCTTTGTGGCAATAGCCAGAATAGACCACAGGAAGTTTTGGCACAGAGTCTGGAATTGGAACATTAATATGATAAAGGAATTTTAAATATTACAGTTGTCTGACCATAATGCTTTAGCAAATTTTCTAAAGTCTTCCCAGGATAAAATAATCATATGCCCTTTTTTTTTATATCCCTTCCCTGACTCATATTTCATCCTGTTAAGAGTATGTCTGAGGACCAATCCATCATTCATGACTAAGTTGGCCACTCAGAATAAACCAGCCTTGCAATTCCAGTGGGCAGTACCCTGACAATGTCTAGAGAAATCTAACGCTCTGGTGGGTCTGTATCATATATTCGAAATTCCAAAATGTCGAACACCATATGTTCGAACTTGGAATTTCGAATATTGAAAACATCGAACGCTCAGAATAGTGAATTTTTTCCCAGGGGAAAAAATTTGCTGTTCCGAGAAACATACACACAAAACAAGTACACCAAAATAAATAAACCACACAAATACAGTTAATAGAACCCAACCCTACACTAAAGCACACATACATTACTAACTATCCACTTACCTTAACCCACACCCTAACCCTAAGGTCCGTAACTATCGCACACATACCCTACAAAACTACACACAAACAAAGCAATAAATACACACACATACAGTTAACAAAACCCAACCCTACACTACACCATACATACATTACTAACTATCCACTTACCTTAACCCTAACCCTAAGGTCCGTAACTCTCACAACACAGTGGAGGAAATAGCAAACTCCGATGATGGCCCACCGATTTCTTTCCCTGGGAAAGAAATCGATGTTCCATCAGTTCATTTTTCTGAGATTTCGAACATTTCAGTTTGATTAAATTAAATTTGGCGTTTTCAATATTCAAAATGCTGATAGGAACCCGTTCTGGTAAGTACATAACTTAAGTTTTTTTTTTTTTTTTTTTTTAATAGAATATGAGTATGCATATAGAGTAGGGTAGATGGCTGGGGAAAAATGAAAGCTCAGAAATGGGCGAAACAGGGTTGTCCTATAAGTGAAGTATTGTTTACTTCAGTGATGAGCGTTGTGGTAGTTGAGAGTAGTAGAAAAATAAGTGAAGGAAGCTGGGAGATAGTGCAAAGAGTAAAGGTATCCCAATTTATGATATAAGCTGATGATGTGGTGATTATCATGAAAAATACAGGATGGATGCAGTACAGTATTTGGTTCTGTAAGACATGTTAAGGAGGGTTACATTAAAATTAAGTAAAGACAAAGCAAGGGTTGTGGGGGAGTGACAAAACTAGGCGGTACATTTCACTAATCAGGAGATCAGTGTGTTGAATGTGAGGTTTGGGCAGCAGGAAATGAAAATGAAGCAGTAGGAAGAGGTTTCACAGGAAGTTAAAAGCAGTATTGTGACATGGAACGCTTTTAACATGTCCTTTAGAAAAGGTATGTATGATTTATATGTACATGCTAGAGAAGGTGAGTTATATGGTGGGAGTATATGCTTTTCCAGCCTGAAAAGAAAAAGTTAACTTGATATAGTTTTTTTTATTAGTATTATAATGTATTCAGCACTGAACCCAGTTAAGTGAGAGGCGTTATATTACAACAGAAAAGTGGGTGAGTGGAGGTTAATCAGTCCATTTTTTTTTGCATCTGTAAATCTGTTTTGGATGCTGATGAAGATGGAACAAGCGTGACAAGATATATTAGGAGAAATTGTGTGTAGTAAGTATGAGACACAGTGTTCAAGTATTCAGGTAGGAAAAAAGAAACAGTGTATTGTAAATAAAGAAGTGGACAAATATATAAGTAAACTCAAGTTCTGGAGATTGAAAGTAAAGTTGCAAGGGATGAAAAAGAAATGTTGTTTTGAAGCACTAGTGGAGAAATTTTGTTATGTTCCACCGTGGGAACATTTAGTAGCAAGCGAAAATATGTTTGTTAAACAGAAAGAAAAGGTTTCAAAAAGTGGAAGAAATAAGTGGCTTTCTGTGAAGGTTATGTTGGGTAAATCGCCCGAAAAGAGACAAATGAGATAAAAGTAACAAAATGAAAGACTGCAAATTTTGCAGTAAAGGGGAAACAATGGAGCTTGCTTTAATAGAATGTAGGAGAACAAAATTATGTTGGGAAATTTTTCAAATGACTGTTTTCAGGAACTAAATATGGATTTGTTGTTATATGGGGAGTAAAAGGATGTTACAGATGCAAAGAGAAGGGGGCAGTATGAATGTATTGCATTGTGTCATGAATTAATCTATGGGAAATTATATTGTACAGTTATATCAAGAAGAATAAAGTTATGGTTGTAGAGAAATTGGTAGGGGATGAATTGTAAGAAAAAATAAAAATGTTTATTTTGGATGTTAGAATGTGAGAAAAGTGTGTTGTTATGTTAAGACAAAATGTGAGTAACATGAAATATATACAGTATAAAATACAGCTGTATATGTAAGTGTATCAGAGCAGTAGATGTTCTAGTATTTATTTATTTTGTTTGTCTCCATTGACCGGGAAAGTCCAACAAGGCAATTCCTATTTTCAATGGAGTCCCAGGGAAAAAAGCTCAAGAACATATATCTGAAGGTTAGTCATGACAAAAAAAAATTTTTGCAAAAATGCATTACGTAGATAATTCGTAAGACATCTAGATACTTTTGCAGTGGCCCAAGCTATTTAAGTCCAGCCCCAGTGCGTGCTTAGCTTTCAAAGCTTAAGGTTGCCTGCCTCACTAATTGTCAGGAGCTTGAAGGGAACTTCAGTATAAAGACAGTGTGCTAAAAGATTCAGAGTTTTTTTTGCCTGGGGAAAAAGGGAGACAAGAGCCCTGAAATGATAATGCTGTTAAATAAACCCACGTGAAAACTTTATACACAAGGCCATTCACACCCTGGAAGTACAAAAGGAAAAACAGACGAAATATGTGGGCTGAAGGAAGGCCGGCTACTGCAACAGTGATCTTTTAAAATATCTAATCTTATGATAAGTTTACGTACACAGCTGTACAGTGTTCAACATTTAGATTACTGTTACAGTAGCTCAAGCTGTTTGTGTCAATTACCATAGCTTAGAAACTGTGAAGGAAGGAGGAAAAAGTAAACTTAAGAATCCAGGAGCTCCTGGAGAATGGTCATAGCAAAGCCTGTACTGGACCTGGCAAAGGAATTCAGTTTGTAGTGCTTTGTAAAAATGTATACAGAGGACCAGGTTGCTGCCTCTTGAGTAATTCTGTAGTCCACCTCTTTCCAGAAAGCCACCAAAGAAGCTATAGGCCTTGTGGAATGTTCTTTACCTCTGCCTGGAGGTGGCTTATTATGGCGAGTCTTACAAGAGGCAATAGCATGAGGCTGTCATCTGGAAACAATGATTGTCCTTTCCTCATATCTTTGTTGGAGACAAACAGCTGATCAGCTTTCCTGAAAGAGTGAGTTTGTCTAGATAGCATCTGAACTGTCTGTGAACACCCAGAGTGTGTAGAATCTTTTCTGTCTTGTTCTTTGGTTGAGGGAAGAAGTCATGGAAATTAGCAGTCTTATTTAAGGTATACTCTGAGACTACTTGAGGCATAACATTTTATTTGTCTGTCTATTTATTTATTTATCATTTGTTGACCGACTTAGTTCCACTACGGCAGTGGCCTCTTTTTGGGGAGGTCCAGGGTGGTATTTATACTATTAGGGGAAATTTGGCCAGAGCATCATGGAGCTTCCTCTACTTTTTTTCAATACCTGCCGTGGTATCTTTTATAGCCACCTGAGCAACCACCAACTCAGGCAGTTGTGGCCTTGGTTTAACTTCTCATTCAAAGGACTACACAGTCAGATTGCGGCATCTACCCCCTTTATGCTGCACCCCGTGTCAGCAATCCATCAACCTAGTGTGCAAATAGAACCCACAGCTTTGTACACCAAAGGCAAGTGTGCAGATTGTTGCACCCCTGACATTGATCCTAAAAGAAGGATTCGTTCTCAGAAATCCTGTCTTTGTGAAAAATGAGGTAGGGCTGACTCACCATAAGTTCTTAACTCAGATAGTGTCATAGCAGAAATCAGAGCAGTGAGTAAAACAGTCTTCCATGTTAAGAACCTTGTTTTAGTCTGATGAGTTGGTTCAAATGAAAATTTCAAGCACAAAGTTAAGAGCCCAGATAGGAGCCACCTGCATTCTAAGTGGAGGGGTATGCACCACCCCTTTCAAACACTGTTTTAACTTGAGGATAATGAGAAAGGAGGGGGGTCTAAGGGCAGACAAGCAGAAATGACAAATAAGTGAACCTTGCTCGAGGAGTACTAAAGGCCTGAGTATGATAACTCGTGCAAATAATCAAGTACAAGAGGCAGTCGAACCTGAAGAGCGTCCTACTCCTTAAACTGGCACCAACTAGAAAATCTTTTCCACTTGTACATGCATTTTTTTTAGTAGCAGTTTTTTTTTTTTGTTTTGTTTTTTTGTTTTTGTTTTTGTTTTGTTTTGTTTGTTTTTTTTTTAAGCCTTCTTTAGTCCTTGCTGCACATTCTCAGAAAAAAGGTGCCTCAAAGCTGTCAAGATTCTATTATCCAGGCATGAGTTGAAGAGTTTTCAGGTTGAGGTGTATCAGACATCCTCTGTCTTGCCTGAGCAAATCCAGTCTGTGGCAAAACCTGTGGTAATTGCTCTTGGCTAGATTGAAAAAAAAGCAGAACTACTGTTGCCTGGGCCAAAATGATTTCACCACCACTGTTTTTGGGGAGTCCTTCTGAGTCTTCAGAAGAACTGTGGATATCATTAGAAAGGGTAGAAAAGCATACAGGAATGTTCTAGCCTATTTGAATGAAAAGGCATCTGTCTTCCAGGCCTGTTTGCAAGGAGCCCTTACTTGAAGTTTTCCCAGCAGTTGGATTAATTATTGGAAGACTCCAAGATGAATTTTACATTCATGAGAGCCTGCTGTGGTTCTGCTTAGCTTGTCTGCCACTAAGATTTGCTGTAATGCAATGCCTGAAGCTTGGAGAATCAAACTGAGCTGAAATGCTGTCTTGTAAACTGTCATACCAGTCTGTAAAGAGGCTGTGATTTGGTACTCTGTTGTTTGTTTATGTACAACTGTGGTGTTGTCTGTGTAAAGTTGCAAAAGTCCTGGGGACAAGAGATGATTGAAGACTTTCAAAGTATTGATCACTGCCAGCATCTCTCTGACATTTATGTGCTTCTGTCTGTTGTGAAGGTTCCACATAATTTGCATTTTTACTTCTTTGGAAACTGTTTCCCACAGCAAGTCTGAACCATCTGCACTAATAAACTGGAGAGGGGAAGGGGTCAAAAGGGAGAGTGGGAGACCGCATCTCTACCTTGTCTGGAGGGAGAAAGGCTCTTCCCAGAGCAGAATCTAGGCGGCAGCCCAGAAATACTATCCTTTGAGAAGGGAATGTGAGGAGACTACTGAAAGTTGATTTGAAAACCCAGCCTGAGTATAAGATTTTGAACAGTTGCTAAAGACTTTTGACACCTGGAAAAATATTCTTCAAAGGTAAGATAGTCATCCAAATATGGAAAAAGGTGAATACCTTGAAGACTGCTATAAGCATTTAGTGGAACCAGACACTTTGGGAATTCACCTAGAGCACTGGAGAATCCAAAAGGTAAGACAGCAAACTGATATTGTAAAGCAGATCCAGAAAATCTTGGGTAAATAAAGCCTGAACTGCTTCCAGATAGGTTCCCAACCCACTAGGGAGCAACCATGATTATTCCCAGCAACTCCTTCTCTCTCCCACAGATCCCACCCCGACCATCCCCAACCTCCTCCAGCTGGCAGGAAAGCTATTCTCTTTCTACAGTAATAGAAAGACAAAAGGCAAATGGTTCTTGCAAATTGCAAAGAAAGCTATGCCATCCAGTTGTGGAAAAAAATATCTCTAGGAGTCCTCCTCCCACCAAAACTGCAAGAAAAACTTCTTCCACACATTTTAAAAGAGCTGTTACATCAGGGTTCCATTTAAAGAGTGTCCCCGGAAGAAGAGAGTACAGGGTTTTATAGGTTCATAGGTAGGTACTAGGCTATTTGCCCGAAGGCATTTATAAGCCTAGCCCAAAATGTGTTGGCTTTCGCCGCCCCCTTAGATTAGTTCCCTGTGCCTCCGTCCAGCAGAGCCATTGAAATGATCCCTGGGTTAAACTTTCTGTTTCCCATCCACTCGTCAAGGTTTCTCTTGAAGAGGGTTAGCGAAGAGCTCTGCCTAATGTGGATTGGAATCTTGTTCCAGAGCATGGGAAGTCTCTGGGACAGGAATCTATCCCTCCAGCACATCCTATTTATTGTTGTGGTGAGGTTTAGATCCCTGGAGCGTGTGGCTCGAGGGGATATGGTTTTCTTTAGGTGGAGCATGTCCATCAATTTGGGGTTGGACATGGCCTTGTATGTCAGGCAGAGATCACCTCTGAGTAGGCAGTATGCAACTGAGTACAGCTGGAGTTTCTTCAGTCGAGCTGCATAGGGCATCTGCTTGAGGCCAGTGATCCTCTTGGTGAGGTACTTCTGTGGTCTTTCCAGTTGTTGCAGGTGTCTTGTAAGGTATATCCCAAATGGGGCATTGAATTCTATGATGGGTCTGATGAGTGATGCATAGAGGGGCCCAATGACCTCTTTCGATCTGGATGCAAACCCTTTTGTGATTAGGTGGGCCACATAGAAGGATTTTCTAACCACTTTGGCAATGTGATTATCAAAGGAGAGGTTACGATCTACTTGGGTCCCCAGATTCCTTATTACGTCTTCCGTATTTAGGGGGCTCCTACCTATGTGGTAGTTTGTGGGTACTTTGTTTTTTCCAAAGGGGATGACTATGCATTTTTTGGCATTTAGCTTGAGGCCATGGTTTTGACACCAGGTATCTGTCTCAGTGAGACCCTTTTGGAGGATGTCTGTGTCAGCCGGAGAATCAATTATAGCCCCTAATTTGCAGTCGTCTGCTAACTTGATCAGCCATAGTCCTCCTGTGCTTGCCTGTACCTCTGAGAAGTACATGCCGAACAGGAGGGGTCCTAGGACTGAGCCCTGGGGAACGCCACTTGTAACTGGTTTAGAGTCAGACCTAGCTCCCGCAACACTTACCATGTGGGTTCTGTCCATGAGCCAGTTGGCAACCCATCTCGTGACGTAGGGGTTTATGTTCAGGCTGATAAGCTTGTCTATAATACTCTTACCTTTTTTCTTGTCCCCAAGAAAGAAGGTACCTGGAAGCATATCCTAGATGTCTCAAGACTAAACAAGTTTCTAGTGGTACCAGTATTTAAGATGTTAACCCTTGGAAGTTTACTTGAAGGATGCTTTCCTGCACATCCATATGGCCCAGGAGCACAGAAAATACTTATACTTTCAGGCAAGGGTTGAAGCTGCATTACCAGTTTTGTGCCTTACCATTTGACTTATCTTTGGCTCCCAGAGTCTTCATCAAATGCCTGGTACCAGTCATTGCCTTTTGCAAGACACAAGGGGTCCACATCTGTCTTTACCTAGACAATTGCCTGATTCAGGCAAAGTCACACACAGAGCTTCAGGCAGCTATGTAAGTCATCATGGATTGCTTTCAGAAGGTGGGTCTGACCCTCAGCTTCCAGAAGTCACATCTTCATCCAATCTCCAGGACCACCTTCTTCGGGACAGTCATAGACTCTGTTCAACTGAAGACATTCCTCCCAGAGGACAAAGTAATTTTCCTTTCAGAATCTGTCAGAGACCTACACTCCAATCACTTTGTAACTGTATATGAAGTCCTTAGGTTACATGGCTTCCTACATTATAATGATCCCCTTGGCAAAACTACATATGAGAAAGTTACAGTATTTCCTAAAGAAAACCTGGGCTCAGCATCAGTAGCCCCTGGAAACCATGATCTCTCTGCTCCTATGTCTACAAAAGGTTATTCTATGGTGGGAGAAGAGCATGTCCAATAATCCAGGTGCAGACTTCCTCTTTCCAGAGATGACACAGACTGTGACAACAGACAGCTCCATCAGAGCTGGGGGCCCCATATAGAACATTTCAGAGTCCAAGGAATTTAGTGCAGGCAGCAAGCAAAACAGCAAACCAGTTTTAAGGAAATGATGGTAGTCATCCTAGCATGAAAGCTTTCAGAGATAAGTTATCACCAGGATCACTTGAGATATGGACATATAGTACCACAATCATGTGGTACATAAACAAATGGGGGAACACACTCTTACCCCTATGCAAACTAGCTAAGGGTCTTTGGCTGGTTGCTCAGCAACTGAATGTAACACCCACAGCATCCTATATCCTTGGTCATTAAAGCCTTCTGTCAGACTCCCTAAGCAGAACTCTTAATTAGACCTCAGTGAATAGGTGCCGAAAAGGAAAGTCTTTCTGGACTTCATACAGCACTGAGGAGTACCACAGATGGATGTTTTTTGCCAAATTCTTAAGGGTTACCATGAGATGTACATGATGTGTACACCTTAAGATAACTATTTGGAATTCGTAGACAGCCCTACCATGGCTCTTTTGTACAGAGATGTGCAACACCATGATGGGATGTCTCCGACTCTGTTAGATGCTAATGAGGCAGTCAAGGAAGAGGCATATGCTAATTACCCATGTGCTACCTCCCCTGGAACTGCCTCCAGGAAGGCATCTATGTGCCAGGCTAGTCATAGAATCGCTCGGCCATGTAGATTGCCATGGCCATTCCTTGCACCTTGTGGTGGTCAACATGGCCAAAAGGCCGTATTCATGTATTGTGGTAGTGGTACATGCTGGTGAGTTTAGTGGTATAGTAAGGTTGGGAAGTGTGTGCATGAACATATGAGAAACTGTGTGTATATGTGTCTGTCTGTCTACAAGGTAGCAGTAGGGGAGTTGAGGGTAAGTTAGGCAGGTGTATGAATGTGTGCACACACACACACACACACACACACGCACACACACAAATACATGTGTGTGTGTGTGTGTGTGTGTCTGTGTGTGTGTGTATATATATATATATATATATATATATATATATATATATATATATATATATATATGGAAAAGATGTGTCTTTATGATCAGGTGGAATAAGTACTGTTTTATGTATGTGGAATGAGTATTGTGTCGGTAGGGGGATTGGGGTGGCTGTCATACTGACACACATCCCTAGACTAATGAGCAAAGTCTTCAACATTGGGTGGGGGAGCCACTAGCCACTAAGGAAAACTCTTTATAGGCATGCACGGGTATCAGGAGGTGGGGGGATCACTAGACAAAGGAATTCCCAATAGGGCATCCCTTAAAGCCGTATATTTAAAAAAAAAAAGTGCATGTAACCAGTAGACACCAAGGATAAGTAGCATGCCTTAAAAGGCACTAAATGGACTTTAAACCATGTACCATCCCACCTAGTGAGGATATCAGTCCTCTGTGCCACCACTAGACACCAGAGATTGATTGTAAAAGGAAATAAATGGAAAACTACAGAGGGAGAAAGGGATTTGAATTGAGCATCGATGACACTAGACACCCCTGCGTTAGCCAGCTGCAGTAATTGATAAGTTAAGTTAGTTTAGCATTGTTTTTAATATATATTGAGGGTCTTGGGCATTATGAAATTCCTGCAGCATTTCATGACTTATAATGGAGAGGGACAGGAAATGATAAGCATACCTTTCAACTTTGTAGGCTAACAGCTTTTGCCCTAGCATACATGTACTGTAGAATATGAAGTGTGAAACTGGAATGTCTGGCACTAAGGGCTCAGTAATAATGTGCAAATTGATAGGGCAGGGGGGAATGGTGACATCATGGATGTTCTGACAACAGGGATAGGTATAGGGTATGCGGTGTGTGTATGGAAGAGTGACTGGGAGGGCCTCTGCTAACACATTGTGACCTCCATTGTTAACTGTTGTAGGAATGCTGATCTGCACTCCACAGTGATTATCTGCAACTCATAGCCATTAAAATTAACCGTTAATGAGGTCTTTCCTCACCGAGGTGAATGTGTGTATGGATCTCAAAATACCCCATATCATGGGAACAGCATATTAGGATTGCTTTATGAATCTTTGGGAATGTGTTTCTATTTTCATGCTTTCAGGATTTGCAGCTACTGATGTTCAGTGATTAGATGTTCAGCTTTGGAGCTTTTCTCCCTGGGCCTCCTCTGAAAGTCAGCTTCTACCCAGTTGGACTTTCCCAGTAATCAAATGTCAGTAAATTAATTAGTTAAGTGTATGTGCTTTGTTATTTTAAACACTGAAGTTGTAAAGTAACTGTTATACATTGTAAGTAGTATGTTTAACTTATTCAAACAGAAACCACTAAGTTGAGGGGGGAAATGTAGAAGCTAGTCATAATTTTCTATCTGCAAGCAAACAATAAAATGTGCTCCCTTGCCCAAGGGATTTTTTTTACCATCCATCACAAATAATCTTTTAAGTATTTGGTGGAGCAGGGTACAGCTATGGAAATGGTGAAGCAAATGTTTTGTTTGCCATTCAGAAGCATAGCCACAACTGTCCCAGCTGCCTGAAGCATAGAAGTTAAGAACAGTAGAGGTGTAAAAAGAGCTTTGAAAAAAGGCAGGCATGGTATGTGGACAGTTATGGAAGGCAAGCAGGATAAATTGTCCCATACCACGCAGGAAGCTTCTGGGAAATTCTGACTTCCCCTTCAACCCTCCTTCCCCTCACTTGGGTGGCAGACTGGCCTTATTCAAGATAGTGGTTCCAGCTGACATGCAACTAAAGGGAAGATCTTTAATTCCTCAAGGCTATTGACTAGTGTTTAAGTGCTGTCTGCATGGGGATTCCTTCATTTTCAGGGACCAAGCTAGCTGTTATGTTGAACACAGTGGGATAGCTGCTTTCGTTAGGGCAGTGAAAGGAGTTCGAAACAATTCGGTCTGTTTCTTTTACCAGAGAAGGTTGGCTAATGGAGACCAATTCTGGATTCATTCAAAATAAAGCACATTATTGAATCTGATCACTTTCTTTAACCTTACTACTGCTTTATAAAGTTTCACCTTTTTTATTTATTTATCTATCCTTTCTTGACTGGCTTAGTCATGCTACGCTAGTAGCTTCTTTTCAGTAGAGACCAGAGGTGGTATTTATATTACTAGGGGAAATTTGGCCAGGGCATCGGGTAACTTCCCCCACTTGTCATTATTGTGAGTGGGACCCATTTTGAAGGAGCGCTTCCTGTTTTCCATTCCAGGTGCAGAGGCAGCCCAGAGAAACAGGGAGGCAGATAGAGACAGAAGGAGAAAGTGGAGTAGTGAAAGAAATGAAGGAGAAAGCAAATATTGAGGCAAGAAAATGTGGTCAGGATTCTAAGGACATGTTTCAAAGAAACCTTTTTGATGAAGATGACTCAGCAAACGATGGATGTATAATTACAACCCTTTAGTTGGGAGGATTGCGGGATGATTTACTTAAAGAAATGGTGGTGCAGAGTAAGACAAAAAATTAAGGAGATATTTCCTGGGGGGCATTATGGAGAAAATACAAAAGGAGGCTGCAGAGACTATCTTGAAGAATAGTGGTGAGACAGAAACAAAAATATATGCAGGGAAAGTAAAAGAAGGCAAAAGTGGAGTAGCAGAAAAGAAGGCAGAAGAAAATGAAAAGCAAATGTACATGGTAAGGAATCAAAGTAAAGAAGACAAATAGGCAGTTATGAAGTGTGGGATAATTTAGTAGTTCCTTTTTTATGTAAAAGCACGAGGCAAGAGCATTTATTCTTATTAACAGAGACATTTTGTGACATTATATTTGAGACCGTTTTTTTTTTTTTTCAGTGGAAAATGTTCTTGGAGTTTATGAAAAAAAAGAAAGACTGTTATATATGGAATCTTTATGTGATAAAAGCATTTAACAGGGAAACAAAAAGGAAGATTTGTGTACAATTTCGAACAGTTGTAGAAAGAGAGACTTTGTAAGGACATTTGAAAGCTTTATGTAAAGAATAACTGGAAATTGCAAAAGTCTATGACAAAATGGCTTTATGGACTGGAGGCTGCGATTGTAATGATGTTCTTCGTCTTCCCTTGCTGCAGTCCTGACAATTGGGGTATAGTCCGCGTCCCAGTCGGCCCGAATACCAGAGTATAAGGCTGACGTCGGTCATGGCGCCTTAGACTGACGTCAGTACGTCAGGGTACTAATGCGCATGACCGACGTCATTTCCTCAGTCTTTTTTGCCGCATGGTCCGATGCAGAAGCAATTTTGCGAGTGCAGGTTGGCGTTCTGAGATTTTCCGAAACCGGAGTTTCAGACCGAATACGGAGTTGGCTAAGTAACCCGTTGGGAACATTTTGGTTTTCTTGCCTCAGTATTTAACCGGATGTCAGAAAAAGTGAATAACTGTATTTCTTGTGGGAAGCAGATACCGCATAGGGATTATCATACATTGTGTATACCTTGTTTAGGGCCTGAGCACGGCGTTGTTGGTTGCCGCTCTTGTGCTAGATTTAACAAGCGCACTATTAAGAGGAGGCTTGATTGTGCTAGGTTAGTGTTTGGGAAGCGTTGCAATTATACTATGCCGCCGGATGCTCCGGCCTGCTTCATCTAAGAAGCGCAAGGACAAAACAGTGAAGTCTAGGGGTGAGGAACCGGCAGTCCCGGACGCCGGTCCTTTAGAAGGCTCAGGGAGCCAGAGGTTTTGCCAGGAGTCTCTATGGAGTCTCAGGCAGATACTTTACTGTTACAGGATGTGCCCTCTCAGGAGGTAGGCCAGGCTGAGGGGCTTCTCAGGTAACTGTTCTTCCCTCTCTTCCCAAGGTAGTTAGGGCCTCTCCTTCTGTTGCCAAAGCTTCTTTTAGAGGAAGGCCAAGTTCAGCTTCTGTAGGGGCTTCTCCTAGCATTTCGGCTCTGTGCCTAAGAAACATATGCTTAAAATGGCAGAAGATTTGATTACTCTGATTAGAGGTTCTATGCCCCCACCTGATAAGAGGCCTAGGGTGGAACAGGAGTTTGATAGTTTTGAACAGTGTTCACAGGCTTCAGAGTCTTCTGTGGAAGACTTGCCAGAGTTTCCTACTTATTCTGATTCTGATGTGGATGATTCCACTCCTTCAGCTTCTCCTCCTGAGGATTTTTCATTTTCAGAGACTCTTCACTCCATGAGGGAGCACTTTAAATGGGAAGGCCAAGATTACTCTGACTCCAGAAAAAGGCTTAGGGAATTCTTGTTCTTGCCCCAGCATACGCCCTTAGCTATTCCTCCTGTGTTGAATGTGGTGGAGGATGTTTTGCAGAGGCTTCTCTGAACCCTGATTCCTTGCCTCCTGCTCCTGTTAAGCCTGATAGGTATTATAGGGTGCCCAAGCTCATAAGTATTTGTTTAAGAGTCCCAGGGCGGACCCAGAAACTGTTTCTCAGGGGCCTAAAGGTGTTAAAGCTTCTGTGGTTAAAAATCCTGTACCCTCTGCTAAAGAGGCAAGGGCTTTGGATAGGTGGGGTAAGAAAGTATATACTTCTTCCACTCTAGCCATGAGGGCGTTGAATTGTCAATTTCATATGCTGAAATATCAGAATTATCTCCTTTCACAATTGAAATCTAAGGTGGATGCTTTGGCGGAAGGTATTGAGTGTAAAGAATTGCTGGATTTGGTTCATGTGTCTGAACAAGTGGGTAAGCATTCTTTGCAGTGTGGTTTTGATGCTGTTCAGGCCTCCTCGAGGGTGGCTGCTACTAGTTCTGTTCTTCGCAGACATGCATGGTTGAAGGATCAGAATTTAGCTGAGCATGTTAAGACCAGGATTTTGGATGCTCCTTTACAGTCTGATGTGTTGTTTGGACCGCCTGTGGAAGCAGTTTTAAAGAAAATGGAGGACAAAGCTAAGTCTATGCAGACTGTTAAAGATTTTTGCAGGTGCAGCCTCCAAGTTTAGTAGAAATTGGCCTGCTAAGGGGTGGACATATCCTGCTTATGGTTCCCAGTCTAGGGGTAGGTCTAGACGTGGTAGGGGCAGGGCTCAAGGTTCGTTTAGGCCTAGATCAGACAGTTCACCTGCTCAGACTTCTGGTGAGGGCAGGGGTCAGTCCTTTCGTAAGCAGAACCAATGACCTGCCTTTTCAGCTGCCAGTGGACTCTCGTCTGGCAGCTCCTTTGGGAGGAAGTTTGTCTCTTTTCAAAGAAAATTGGGATTTAATCACTCAAGACAGATGGGTGCTGGATATCATTCATCACGGGTACAGATTTTATTTCCACACAATGACACCTTTCAAAGGCATGCCAGATGTTCCTCCTCCACAAAGAAAAGAGGCTCACAAGCAAGTTTCTCAGTTACTCCAGATAGGGGCTATTCAGCCAGTCCCTGTGTCAGAAAGGGGCTTCGATTTTATTCTCGCCTGTTCCTAGTACCAAAGAAGGGGAACACGTGGAGACCAATTTTGGATTTATCTATCCTCAACACTTATCTGGACATTCCCAAGTTCAAGATGTTGACGTTACAGCAACTGTTACCTCTGCTGGGCAAGGATCACTGGATGGTAACTTTGGATCTCAAGGAAGCTTACCTTCATGTGCCCATAAGGCTAAGTTGCAGAAAGTATCTGCGGTTTCGAACTGGAGATTTTCATTATCAGTTCTCTGCATTGCCCTTTGGCTTATCTACTGCCCAGAGTATTCACAAAGGTTCTGGCTCCAGTGATAGCTTACTTCAGGCTTCAAGGCATTCAAATTTATCCTTACTTGGACGACTGCCTGATTCTGGCTCAAGAAAAGGAACACCTTCTACAGCATCTGGAATATGTCATAGCAGTGCTAAGATGCCTAGGGTATTCTGTGAACGAAATAAAGTCCAGTCTAGTACCCTCTCAAGACATGTGCTTTCTGGGTGTGAGACTGAATACAGCAGCCCAGATGGCCTTTTAACCCCGGACAAACAAAAGAGTCTGTCACTTTACTTCCATCAACTATCTCATCAGTCCGTGCTGACTGCAAGGACAGTCCTTCAAGCATTAGGGTTCATGGCATCTTGTATTCTGGTGCTTCCCAATGCCAAACTGCATATGAGGAAGCTGCAATGGTATCTCAAAATGTATGGACACAGCACTGCCAAGATTTGGACACTGTCATTCAAATAATACCTTGCCTTCAAAAGGAATTCTTGTGGTGGGCTCAGGAATGTCACCTAAACAAGGGACTCTCTGTGACCCGGCCAGAGGCGAGTCAGATTTTAACGACAGATGCCTCGGACACTGCTTGGGGAGCTCATCTAAATGGAAAGTGGATACAAGACAAGTGGCCTGCCAGACTACAGCATCTACATATCAACATGAAGGAGATGTTAGCAGTCCAGTTTGCATTGATGGCGTTCAAGGAGTTACTTCTTCCAGGGCAGGTGTTGATTCTGACAGACAACACAACTGTCATGTGGTACATCAACAAGCAAGGGGAACACATTCTTATCCTCTATGCAGGCAAGCAATGATTTTATGGGAGACTGCGTTAAGCCTGCAACTGACTCTTCAGGCAAGGTTTCTGCCAGGAGCACAGAACTCCCTAGCAGATGTATTAAGCAGACAAATCATGGATCCCCACGAGTGGAAACTGGATCTTCATGTATTTCAGAAATTGACAGTGTCATGGGGAACTCCAGACATAGATCTGTTCGCTTCTCCACTAAACCACCAGCTGCCAAAGTATTGCACAAAGGGGTTTCATCACACAGCTTGGAAAGTGGATGCTCTGTCTTTCAGTTGGAAAAACCTTCATGTCTATGCCTTTCCACCTCTACCTCTTCTTCCAAAGGTATTACTAAAGGTCAGACAGGACAGGCCAAGGATGATTTTGATAGCTCCAGATTGGCCTCGGCAACACTGGTACCCACTTCTAAGGAGTCTTGTAAAGAAGCCTCCATGGCCTTTACCTCTGATTCCTCATCTGTTATCTCAGAAGGACGGTCATCTGCTCAATGTCAAGCTTCCATCTCTTCATCTCACAGCTTGGCATATTCTGTGTTGAAGCATGGTAGGTCTCAGCTTCCTCAACAAGTTTTAAATGTGATTATGGAAGCTAGAAGGCCTAGTACTAGGAGAGTGTACGAGAAAAATGGAAGAGATTTTTATTTTGGAGTACAGCAAAGAATTTGGAGATTTCAGAGCCTAATTTGAGTGTGGCTCTTCAATATCTTACTGAATTATTGGACAAAGGTTTGTCTTTCTCTTCCATAAAGATTCATGCTGCAGCAATTTCAGCTCACTATGATTGTGACCCACCTTTGTTTTCGCATCCTTTGTTCAAGCAGTTTCTTAGAGGGGCAAAGAAAATAAGACCCCCACGAGAGCTCCTACTCCTGCTTGGGATCTCAATTTTGTGTTGGAAAAACTTACTCTACAACCTTTTGAGCCTGCAGCTACTGCTGAATTGAAATATTTGTCATGGAAGACTGCTTTTCTGTTGGCTATTACTTCTGCAAGAAGGGTGTCTGAGTTGCAGGCCCTTATGGCAGTAGAGCCCTTTTGATTTTCCATAAGGACAGGGTATCATTACGCACTAATCCTTCCTTTATGCCTAAGGTGGTTTCTAGTGTGGCTTTAAACCAAACTATTCATTTGCCTACGTTTTTGCAGATCCTCAAAATAAAGGGGAAAAGATTTTGCACACTTTAGATGTACACAGGCAATTGCGTTATTATTTGAGCAGGACTAAAGATTTTAGGCAGTCTCAGCAGTTACTTGTTTCTTTTGCTTTAAGTTCACAGGGCAAGCCTGTGTCAAAACAAACTATTTCTAGGTGGATTGGCTTTTGCATTGCATTTTGTTATTCCCATCATGGCAAAGAGGTTCCAGCTGGGATTAGGCCTCATTCCACTAGGGCTACTGCCACTTCAACAGCATTTCTAAGGGGGGTGGCAACTAAGGATATTCTGGAGGCAGCTACTTGGAGTTCAGTGCATACTTTCTCTAGGCATTATCACCTGCCTATATACTCTAAGACTAGAGCTGGTTTTGCCACAGCTGTTTTACAAGGCATGTTGTCAGCTCCTGCTACTTTATAATTTGCCAGCCTCCCTTACCTCTGCTTTGGGATTCTACCCAATTGTCAGGACTGCAGCAAGGGAAGACGAAGAACATAGTACAGTTTTGTACCTACCATAAATGTAGATGTTCGAGGATTCCCTTGCTGCAGTCCAATTTACCCTCCCTCCTTCCCCTCTGTGTTTCAGGGTGGTTGTGTAGGTGAGTTTACATGCTTATATTTTTTGTATATATTACTGTATATATTGTACATGTTTTTTGGTGCAGGTTGTTTTTGGGACTTGTCTTTTGGGTCTTCTGACATCTGGGGCAAGAAAAGACTGAGGAAATGACGTCGGTCATGCGCATTAGTACCCTGACGTACTGACGTCAGTCTAAGGCGCCATGACCGACGTCAGCCTTATACTCTGGTATTCGGGCCGACTGGGACGCGGACTATACCCCAATTGTCAGGACTGCAGCAAGGGAATCCTCGAACATCTACATTTATGGTAGGTACAAAACTGTACTTTGTGTTAAAAATAGAAAGAAAAAATATACATATACCAAGCATGATAAACATGGAGGGGAGCATGGGTGTTGTAAAATAATACTGGGGACAACCCTTTTTTTTTTTGGGAAAAGGACATTTGATAAGTAACTGTGGAAAAAGAAAATGTTATATTGTTGGACATGATGCAAAAAATGTGAATTGAAATGTTATAAATGTAACAAAATTGAACATTTATAGATGACTTGCAAAAATGGAAGTAACAGTAAGGAAAAATAAAGAGAAGAAAATGAACAGAGAGAATACATTTTAGAAGTAGTAGAAACAGAAAAAAATAGAATAGAAAAAAATTAGGTGATAAAAAAATGATAGAGGACATAAAAGATTGTTCTAAAATAAGCGGTGGCATGAACTGGGAGGCAGTAAAGGTGAAAAAAGAACTGTATTTATAAAAGGGTAAATGGCAGAAAAAGAAAATTTAAAGTGCAAAAGAAAAAAAGAAAGGAAATGGATGAAAAAGAATATGTACAGCTAAAGATTGGGGCTTGGAGTAATGGTCAGGGTGTTTGACTCACAGACACAAGGTACAATGTTTGATCCTCACCTTTTCAGAAGGAAATTGGTTAGGCTTAGAATGGCCTACTAAGAATGCTAACCCAGTAATCTGAATTTATGAAACCATGAATTTAAGGAAAAGGAAAAAATGAACTTTTTATAGTGCTTTCTGTAAATGTGAATAGTATTAAGAATGTAGTAAAAAGAATCAGAATTTTGGGGTAGTGTAATACATGTGACATAGATGTAATTATATTAAAAGACAATATTTTAACAAATGAAGAAAGATTACAAACAGAGAAACTATGAGGAGGAAAGATAATCTGGAATTTGGGAAATGAGAGATGTTCTGGAATAGCCATTGTCTGTAGAGATAGAGTAAAGATATTAGATGTAACTTTAGCAAAAATTATGATTTAAGAGGCAAGCATAAAAAGAAAGGAAATTATATAAGAAAAAATGTTACAAGTTATAAGATGTGATAAGTTAAAACTTTGGGTCAAAAATTCATGGACTTACAAAAGGGGTTTGTATAGAACTGAAATAGATTTTTTTATACTATCAGAAGGTTTAGTTATAGGAGAAGGAGAGGTAGTTGAAACAGGATTTTTCTAATCATTTTGCAGTATGGCTAGAGATAAAAGAAAAGAATGAATATATAAAAATAAACAATGGAATACAAAGAATAAATGAGAAAGCATGGAATGAAGAAGGAAAGAGAGTAGTAATACAGTTATGGAAAGCTCATATTACTATAAGAACATTTTATAAAAAATGGTATGAATGGAGGGTGGATTTTAAGGAAAATATAAAAAATATGTGTTACAGTGGCAATATTATGTGAGAAAAGTAGAGAAAGAAAAAATTAAAAGATCAGATAACAGTGCATTGGAAGGTTTAGAGCATAACGATAGAAAGCACTTTGACAAAGAAAAAGAATTATATGAAAAAAAAAGCAAAAATATTTTTTAAAAGGAAAAAAAAGAGAGGAAGTGTCAAGTTACTTAAGCTGCATAGTAAAAGAAGATGGTTGTGTAATGAAAAAATAAAACAATGTAAAAGGAGAAATAAAAAGATCTCAGGAAAATGTTATAAGTAGTATAGTAGATGGTATGAATAGTATAGTACAATATGTGCAAAAATGTGTAAAGAAAAAAGAAAGAAGTGAAAATGTGCAAAGTAAAAAAGTTAACAGAAAAAGAGAATAGAGTTGGAAAAGGAAATTTCTTTAAATGAGCTAGATAAACTATTAGAACAAGTAAACATAGATTCAGCTAAAAGCCAAGATGGAATAGGTTATGAAGTGAATAAAAATTTAAGGGGTTGGAAAAAATATTTTATAAAGATTTTGAATGAGTGGTTAAATTAAGGTTTTATGTATAAAGAATTATGTAGTAGAATACTTAAATTCATATGGAAGAAGGAAGATAGAAGAGCATTGCAAAACTGGAGACCAGTAGTATCGAATGCTAATGATTATAAGAGCTTATGAACATAATACAAAAGACTTTTGAAACTAAAATGGGAAATATTATGGAAAATAGCATATACAGTATAAAGGGTAGTCAAGAATTATTAATGATAGAGAAATTGCAGATGATATTATGAACAGAAAAGAAGAGGGGAAAATCATGTTAAGAGACCTTAAGGCATTTGATCTTATGGGTAATAATGAAAGAATATAATATAAGTGAGAAAGTTAGAAAATTATGTATATCAGCATATAGTAATAGTAAAATACTTGCAAATGGCTGGTTAAGCCAAAAGGTGGATATGAAGAGTGGTGTAAAACAAGGATTTCCAATGAGTTGTATGTTCTTTGCATTAGTTATGAATGAGATTGTATGTGAAATAAATTACAAAATTAAGGATGTGGAATATATAACACCTGAAGGATTAAGAATTCCTATTCTGTTAACATATGCAGATGGCATTATAATAATTACAAAAAACAAACTATGGATAAAGTAAGTAATAATTTGCACAAATGAGTATTTAGAAATTATAGGAATGTCTTTAAATAAAGAGAAAAGTAAAGGTTTACATGATGTAGTAAAGATTGGGGCTATATATTTTTCAGTGAATGAAATTTCTGTGTTAGCTATAAAATTCAAGAATAAAGACATAAGTAGAATTCAATGAGAAAAAAAATAGAAGAAATAACATATCTTTTCTGGAGAACATATAAATTATCATTCAAAAAAAGCTTATTTGATAAATTCAGTACTGATGGGAAAAATAGCATACTTAGCAAGTGTATTTATGTTGTGAACAGTATTTGAAAAGGAATTATTGCAAATAATTTTTTTTCATTTAGATGGAGGTTCTAGTTTAAACCTAGTAAAAAGAGGAGTTCTGTGTGTAAATAAAGAAGGAGGTTTAATGTTAATTAACCCAGTGGTATACGCTGTTTCATTAAGTTTATAGAAAGTGTTAAAGTAGATAAATGAAAAAAGATGAGAGATTAGTAGTAAAACAGTATAGATATAAATATAAGCTTGGGGGTGTGATAAAAAGAGTAAAAGAAAAAACGTGTGTATAGATAAATAAAATGTTACCAAGAAAAAAATATTTTTGTGGAAAATAAAAAATGATGATATAGAAAAAAGATAGAAAAGTAATGTAATGATAAAACATTACTATGTAAAACCATGAGAAAATACTAGATTAAAAAATTAAGCTATAAAAATAATCTATACTGGAAGATGCCCCACTATTGAGGTTGCTTTGAAAAAAAAAATGGAATGTTTGGTCATAAATTTGATGATGTCCAAAACATAAAGCATGAAATGTATCAAATGGTATAATCAGAAAGTGGAATGTCAAGATTTTTTGTGGAAACTGGTAAAAGATAAATTGCTAGTAAAAGCAAATATGCTATATAAAAAGAAAAATGATAGAATGTGTTTACATTGTCAAGAGGAAAATGTGTTTTTGAAATGTAAAAGAGTAAACGTTATCAGGGAATCTAAGCAAATTTTGAAGATATAAAAGAAGTGGATAAAATAAACATACAAATGATTAATTATGGATATTATAAGAATAGAAGTAAAAAATGTGTTAAAAGAATAGATAAAAAGTTATTTTATGCTATATTGGTCATATGGAATGAAAGAATAAATGAAATTATGTTTAATGGTAAATAGATTTTAGCAGCAATGTTCTTCTTCTTTCTGCTTTTCCCGGTTTGGGGTCGCTACAGCAGAACTCCGGTCCACTAATGATTGGCAGTAGATTTTTACGCTGCCGAGGTGTCAGCCCGATGCCCAACCTTCAACAAAGGCACGCCCATTTACGCATGTCTTTTGAATGCCACTCAACCGCAGGGAGGACATGCAGACTCCACACAGAAGGCGCTCCAGCCGAGAATCGAATGGGAGAACCTCTTGCTGTGAGGCGACAATGCTACTGCTGCACCACCGCAGCTATCGGTTTTTAGCAGCAATATTAAATAAAATCAGATGGTTATGGAAAAGTAGTGGAAGTCTAATAAGGATGAAAATTTAGCATGATTTCATAGGAAATTATGAATATATGTAAACAGATTTGTACATTTATATATTTGTACATATGTAAATATGTACATGTTTTGTAAGTAAGAGTTATTTTTATATATAAATAAAGGACCCCTACTGTTTTTCAGTAGGTGCTGTGGGATATTTTACATCCGCATGAGCTACTCCCAACTCAAAAAGTTAGAACCACAGTTTAACATTATTTTCAGAAGTACAGCCAGAAGAAGTAAATAAACACTTGCTCGCCAATTTGGGGAAAGCGTCTGAAAACTCTTTCCTGCTATGCTGCTGCTTAGTGAGATTTGTGGGGAATACTTTACAGCAGAATGCATAAGTGTGAGCGCTTTCCATTGTTTTATCCACTGCTTTGCATTTATTCCTTTTTAATTGTTACTGTTCAGGGCATTTCATAGCATACACCAGCATTTCTGATGTTATGCATTGTATTGTCTTAATATAGTTGGTTTGCTTAGCACCTGTATATGTTTCCTTCGTGGCCCTAGACACCCTTCTGACCTCATGCCCTAAAATCAGAACCATGAGGAGACTAATTTTCCTGCAGCTGGTGCTTGTATCCCAAATCACGTCATGGATGGGCTCCTAACTTTGCTGCAATATTTCCTTCATAGCATCTAGCTAGGGAGTCTAGTAGGAGACAGAAGTCATCAGCAGAAGGTGTCATTTTTATGGGATAGAGGGTAATATTTTCTTTTTATTGTTGAAGATAGTCCTTTAGCTGCATGTGTTCAGTTTCTTTAGCTGCAGCATGCTGACTGATACATAATCAAAGATTGAAATGACAGCATATAGCCTGCTGTGTGTGTCTGAATTGTGACATCTGGCAGAGGGTAGTCCCTGCACTGCACATTTATTAAACCCTTCCCCCGAAAAGACCCCCCCCCCCCTTAGTCAGTCCTTTGGCATCTGGGTCAACATTCAAACCCTAGTCACTGACATCATAAGCAGATTATTTAACTCAGTAAGCCAGTTTTTGTTGGCTTAATTTATTTGCACACATTATGTTTGTTATATTTTATTCATTTTCTTTACCTGCAGTTGTTTCTACCTATATATGTGTGCATGATATGTATATATACACACACGCACACACAAATGTGTATATATAGACACACACACACTCATATATATATATATATATATATATGTGTGTGTGTGTGTGTGTGTGTGTATGTATGTATATTTTTCCCTTAGAATAAAAGAACTGTCTAAATATTTATATCTTGCAAACTATAATTCACTGTAGGTAGTCCTACATTTGGCTTGATACATTACTTTAAATCTGGATTTCTTAGTAGTAGTAGTAGTAGGTACCAAGATTTTCAAAGTAACTTGCCAGTAACCCCACCAAAATGTTCTGTTGGGTAACAAATTGCATAATTTACTTTCTGCCACCATGTAAACCTTTCCTAGTGAACCACTGGTGTGAAAAAAGGTCTTGCTCCGCAGAATTATGTTCACTTATATTTTCTCTCTGTCAAACTCCGATACATTTGCAAGTCATATACTCTTATATCCTCACAATCGTCTGCACAAAAGCTAACTTCTGCATATACATTACATCTTACCACCAGGGAATATGCCAGACGTTGAGTAGATGTTCCATACAAAAAAAAAAGTCAGAATCTGTAAGCTTTCTGTTGGGTTTTGAAGTAACATCCTCTGCCACTTTACCAGTTTACTTAGTATCAGGGAACTAAAGTCGTATGTATTATTATTTTTTATTAATGTTCAAATCTAGACTATTATGATGTAGGCTATTCACAGATTAGACAGTTTCTGACTCTGTACCTTCACAAATAAGTATATTAAAATGTGTGGTCAAAATATTCTAAACTTCCAAAGTCATAGGTTGTATTCACTAAATTAAGCTCGGGATTACTTTTTATACTTTGTTGAAATTTGTGTTCCCTTTTTAACATTTGTGTCTCGCAACCACAAATAACAAAAATGTTGGCTTGTGGAATGGCAGGTGAGCTCACAGAGGGGACTGCCAGGCATGGATGCTGATGGATGTATCCAGGAGGGAATGGATACCCATCTTGTGAGTAGAAGATAGTGCCCAGCTTACTGTGCTTACATTCCATCTATTAAGTGATGAGGTGAACTGCAGGTAGGCTATCACACTGTAACTGCACATGAAGGTTTGGAAGCATATACCTGCACCTTCATATCACAGCTCTGGTTTCAGCAGGCTGCTGGCCGGCCACCGAGGGTGGGGTGGGGGCTAGGTTAAGGCCAAGCAAGAATACCAATCCAGCCTTTTGTGAGGGTCCACCAGCTACTGACTCGTTCTCTGTTCTGCTGGCCAGCTATACTGAGAGCTCCAATAATGCAGTGCTTTCCAGGACAGGAAGTACCACCTTAAAGAGAAGCGGGTTGCTATGGTTGAAGAGAGTTGAATGATAAAGGCTAGATCACAGACAAAAAAATAAAATAAAACCACTTTGATATATATTTTGGGGAAATGAAAATAATCAAATTATCAGTTGTACATCTTGGCTAGAACTGCTAAACTCAAGGGTATATATAATATAGCCATTTATTCACAGTTTCCGGTATGTGCAACACGCAGTCATTTTCCAGTTCTGAAACAAAGTGTTTCTCAGTACCTCAAAAGAACATTTGACATTTTGTCTAAATTTCACCTTCTCAGCCAGACATAACTATTTTCATTAAATTGGGGATACATTTCATGCCTTATGTTTTGGGCATCATCAAATTTATGACCAAGCATTCCATTTTTTTTTCAAAGCAACTTCAATACAGGGGCATCTTCCAGTATACAGTATTGACCCATCATTTCATAGTAGCTGGTTCCTCACAGTACATGTAATAAATATTACTTTACCAACACTGGCATATTTTTTTCATGAAGACATGTATGGATTTGGAATGCAAAAAAAGGGAAAAAAAACATTACATTGGAACTTTTTCACTCCCTTGTATATTTCTAAAGTTTTTGTCCTCCGGACATTTTGCTAGTAAGCACCATTAGTGTGTGTGTGTGTGTGTGTGTGTGTGTGTGTGTGTGTGTGTGTGTGTGTGTGTGTGTGTGTGTGTGTGTGTGTGTGTGTGTGTGTGTGTGTGTGTGTGTGATTTGTACGTGTTTATTGCTCTCTAAGGTTAAGTTCGAAATATATTTTTCTGTAAGTAAATTGCTGATTATAACATGGAACACCAAGTTCTAAAGATATGCACCAAAGCATTATAAAAATCTTAAAAAAGGCTTCTTGTACACAGAATGTAACATAATTGATCACAGATATCACTAGAAAGAATGTGCTAGAATGAGCATTGAGTATAAGTTGGATTGTGTAGCAAGTAAAACAGAATATTAGTTCTGTTTCTGTTTTAGGCAGACGCTTGTATTGTGGTCCTTTGATGTTCATAACAACTAATGATCACTTCTGTTTTGCTTCTACCCAGCAAGAGCACACAGATATACTGAGAATCCTTCGTTTTAACCTTATGTTTGCACAATGTGTAATGGAGATTGCTGCAGCAAAGGAAAGCGGATGTGATATCAGAAGTTCGCTAACATCAGTGTGTCAGCTACAGGAAAGCATGGTTGCTGACCAGATCAGCCTTCTAAGCAAAGAGTGGAGGTAGGAGATTTAGGGCCTGGTTGAGGTTTATTCTTTACAAAACAGGTAAAGACATGAAGGATCTCTATAGGGCCTTATCTCACTAGAGTTCAAGATTTTGCACATTGTCTGTGTCATACTTTAAAGAAATTGGCAAGAGTTTCTTATATGTGATGCCCAACATACTGTGACCAAGTAATGCGGTGGGTATTTCCTGTCTGTTTTTCTTGCATAAGTACACAAATTAAGTTTTGAAGAAAACCTTTCAGTTCATGTTTGCTTATCCTTTTTAAAAGTGCCTTGCACTGACCAGCATTATGAGGTTAATATGGGAAGAGGGCAGGGGCATGCCTTGCTAAAGTTTATGGGGTGGTGGTTTACGTGTTACTGTATATATTATTTTTAATTTTGTAATTAATTGAGGATTTTATTCATCTAATAATGATTTGAACCTCTGACTAGAGTAAATGTTCCTTTTCTGCAATGTAACAAAACACTACATGCTAATGAATGCATGGGCTTAGCACAAAACTCCCTCATTACAATTTGGAAGCAGCAGTACCATTAGATAATGCCTTCTACTGGCAATAGTGAAGTCACATTGCACAATAGACTGGAATTTTCTTGCATAATTTGCCTACCACTTACTTGCACATAATGCATTTCTGAGGTACAACGTATACATGTTTTTAGTACTTCTGAATATACCATTGACTGTAGACAGATCCAGAATGCCTTCTCAAGTCCTTTGAGAAATAAAACAAAATATTACAAAATACTAATACAAAAAATAGTTTGCTAAGAATTTATATCACTTTTCAAGATTGAAAGTTTTATTTAGCTGGCTACAATGTTAGGGTGAAAATGTGGGGGGAGTTGCACTCCTTATCAGACTGCACTGTTAAACATTTTTATTTCATTTTCAGTTATGCCGAGCAGCTCGTGTTATATATGAAGGTGGCTGAGTTGCTGTCAACTATACTCCGGATGGCTATAGAGCAAATCAAGGCAGGCAAGCTGTGCCTCTCATCTGCTGTCAAACAAGGTAGGGATCTGCTTTGGGCTCCTCTCATGTGCAGGCTTGGCCAGTACTGCTCAACTGTCCAGAAGGTATTGAAGTCACTAGGTAATGACAGACATCTGAGTTTCAGACTTCATATCCTTCAATAAATGTGTGTTAACACAAACCTGTTATTCTAGCAACTTTCTAAGTTTATAAGAGCAGTATTTAAAATCAGTCCCTAGTGATGTCAGTGTGTCTCAAAAGGCTGTAGGTTCTCTTCCTACTCCAGGTGATGGGATTGATTTTCAAACTGCTGACATTAGTGCAGAATTTGGAGGTGCTGCACTTCTTAAACTGCAGTCCTTCAGATGAGACATCAAACTGAGGTACCATCTTCTTGAGATGGTGATAACCCAGCTGGATGTAAAAGATCCCATGGCATCTCTCGAAAAGAGTCGAGAAAGTTCCCTGGCATTCTGGCCAAATTTCCCCTAGTAGTATAAATACCACCTTGGGTCTCCCCTCAAAAGCAGTGACTAGCCTAGTGGGACTAACCCAGGCAACAAAAGATACATAAATAAAAATTGGGAGATTTTGTTCTCCCATTTTGCTTTGTCTAAGTTTTGTTGTGCAAAGTGGTTGCCAGATGTGCAATACATGTTGAGGTGCAGCGTTATTAATGTAGAAATGCTTGGACATAGCAGGAATACATAGTCACTCTGTGCAGTACGAATGCTGTGGAACAAAGAGCCATTTCATCAGCCTGTGAAGCATTAGGCAGCACAGCCAGAGTGGTCTATTAGATGACATTTGCTGCGTTCATACTACATACTGAAACGGCTTATGGGTGATACAAAGTAATTTGCAAATAAAGAGTGAGTTAAGGCTGTTTTAATTGTGTAAAATCCATGCCTGTGCAGTAGGGAAAATGCTTATCCACTTGCAGTAATTTGAAGCATTTAACAAGTTGTTCACAGCAGTTTAGCATAACTTTCAGTGTTCTGTGATACTCAACAGAATAGGGGAGTATGGAAGTTTTGATTCCTGTCTGTATCTGTCTACATCTACCAGCCTCATTAGAAAGTCTCCTCTTTTGCATTGTCATAGTCACCTCTTTTATGTATTTATAGGTTCATAGGCAGGTACTAGGCCTATACAAGCATAGCCAAAAAGGTACCCTGGCTTTCACCACCCAAGAAAATTATTTTCCTGTGCCCCTGTCGAGCAAAGCCACAGAGGTGATCCCCGGGGTGAATTTCCTATTTCCATTCCAATCATCAAGATTTTTCTTGAAGAGTGCTAATGAGGAGCTTTGTTTGATATAACTAGGTAGTTTGTTCCAGTATGGGAAATCTCTGGGACAAGAATCTATTCCTCCAGCATGTTCTGTTTATTGTGGTGATAAGGTTTAGGTCCCTAGCGCATGTAGCTCGGAGGGATTGGGATTTCTTTAAGTGGAGCATGTCCAACAGCTCTGGGTATGTTAGGCAGACATCGCCTCTGAGTAGGCAATAAGCGACGGAGTAAAGCTGGACTTTTTTGAGACGGTCTGCGTAGGCCATCTGTTTGAGGCTGGTAATCCTCTTTGTGAGGTGTTTCTGCTGCCTTTCCAGTTGTTATAGATGTCTTGTGAGGTACATACCAAAAGGGGCGCTGTACTTTATAATGGGTCTAATGAGTGATGAGTAGAGGGGAACATTGACCTCTTTTTTGATGGATGACAAACCTTTTGTGATGAGGTGTGCCATGTAGAAGGATTTCCTGACTACTGTGGCAATGTGATTATCAAAGGAGAGACTGCTGTCCACCTGTGTCCCAAGGTCTCTTATCACACTTTCGGTGCTAAGTAGACTACCACCTATGTGGTAGCTCATAGAGTTTTTACCAAAGGGAATGACAGTGCACTTTTTGGTATTGAGCTTGAGGCCATGGCTTTTGACACCGGGCATCTGTCTCAGTGAGGCCCTTTTGTAGGATGTTCACATCATTAGGAGTTTCAGTTATGGCTCCTAGTTTGCAGTCATCTGTGAACTTTGTTAGCCGAAGACCACCTGTGTTAGCCTGTACTTAAGAAAACTAGATACCAAACAGGAGAGGACCCGAGACTGAACCCTGTGGTACTCCATTTGTCACTGGTCTGAAGTCGGATTTGGAGTCTGCTACTTTCATAGTGTGGGTTCTGTCACTGAGCCAGTTGGCAACCCATCTTGTGACGTAGGGATTTATACCTAGTTTAGTGAGTTTATCTATAATTCCAGAGTGGGTGATGGTGTCAAAAGCCTTGGCGAGATCTAGATAGGCAGTGTGAACCACCTTACCCTCGTCTACGGCTTTGGTGACTGCTTCAAAGAAGTCTATCAGATTTAGGAGACATGATCTGCCTTTTACAAACCCGAACTGGTGGGGTCCAGAGTTTGGAGATTACCAGTGTCTTTGTTTATAAGTTCTGTGATGTTACGTTCCATGGCCTTGCAGACCAGGCTCATTAGGCTAATGGGGTGGTAGTTCCCGGGGTCCGTGGTGGCTCCCCCTTTGTGGAGTGGGATAACCATTGCTGTGCGCCATTCGGTGGGCACAAAGCTTGAGGTGAGGCTGTGGTTGAGCATGGTGCTTAGGTGGGGTGCCAGTTCATTCTGTAGTTCATATAGAACGCAGCCTGGTATGTTGTCAGTTCCCATGGAGGCTGTGTTCTTGGCTTTGGAGAGTATGTTTTTTACCTGTGCAGCCATGATTACAGGAACTTTGCATTCTTCCAATATAGAGATGGGCCCTTTAGGGGGTGAGAGGGGGGGGTAAAGTTTGCACTGAGCTTATCTGCCAGGATGTTGGTTCTGTATATTTAGTACCATTGTGCTGTAACTCAGAGCAGATCTCAATGTTGCCGTTGAGATTCTTAACATAGCTATAGAATACTTTGTGGTTGTCTATAGAATCAGTGGCGATTTTGTTTTCGTAACTAGCTTTGGAGGATTTTATGAGGGATCTCAGCTTCTTACTGAGGCTGACCAGGGAGTTCCTCCAATTATGGAATTTTACTCTTTTTTGCAACAGTTTCTTTCTTCTGTTGTAGAGTTTGTTTATAGCAGGGGACCACCAGATTGGCTTCCTTTTTTGGAGAATAGCATCTTGGTTCTGTTAGGGATAGCACGATCCATGCACTTGTGTAAGTGCTTATAAAGTGCATTAGTGTAGGATTCAGCAGTCGTACCTCTATTGTCCATCTGCATGGGTGTCGTGAAGTTTGCCACTTGTGTCTTAAGAAACGTGAAGTTGGCTTTGGAGAATTTTTTTACGGTGGTTTCCCTAATGGGGGGTGGGGGCGGAATATGGATGTCTAGGCTGATTAGCTTGTGGTCGGATCTGACCAACGAGGAACTGACCTCTGGTGTGGAACACCGGTCGCCCATGTTGGTAATGACCAGGTCTAGAATATTGCTGCCCCTGGTGGGGGTGCGGATAAGTTGATCCAAGGCGTTGGAATTTATGAATTCCAGAAAATGTTGAGCAAAAGAGTTGCTACATGAGCAGTTTTCCCAGTTAATGGTGGGGTAGTTGAAATCGTCCATTATTAGGGTGTTGGGTTGTACCCTAATATTTTCCAGTGTATCAAGAAATGAAGAGTGGGAATTCTGGGGCATGGTGGAGATCTGTAGCAAGTTACAATTTGGATTACCGTCTTGCCCAGAGTTAGTTGCACTTGGATAATCTTGGATGCATCATGCTGAGCAACTAGCCTGGAGGTGTGGATATCCTTAATGAATATGGACACGCCTCCATCTTTAGTGTTATGATCCAGGTTAGGTGGCCAAAAGGTGTGGTATGAATTATAGCCTGGTAATGCAGGGGTGCTGTCTGGAGTCTTGAACCAGGTCTCTGTCAATGCACAGATGTTGATGTTCTCCATTTTAAGGCGTGCCTCGAGTGAATGAATTTTGAGGTTTAGACTTCTAGCATAGAGTAGCATTACCCTCAGATTTTGCTTGCTTGCTTGTACCTGTTACGGTGGTGAATTTTTCATTTGAACCTTGCCTAAGAAAAGCACTATAGGGGTGGCAAGAGCCTTAGCCAGTATCCGGAATCCCAATGGCGACAGGTCCAGGCCATCTCTGGCAAAGCATCATGGTCTGTCGATCATGTCATCCCAGGCAGACAGATACTGGATCCCTTAGAATGACACCAGAAGCTTAGCCAATTGTTGAAGTCAATCATTTTGTCCTTGTACTTCTGGGACATTTTTCACTGTCTGCCTTAGCCTTGAGTCCAGGTTTGTAGTGTTGGAATTTACAGATGATGTCTTTAAGTAAAGCTTCCCTGATCAGAATGGTTTTGTTTGGTGTATTTGTTTCCTGTTGTGTGTATAACTTACTTTCAATTCATGCATTGGCACCGTTATCATCACTATTGACCGTGCTGAATTGGCATCCTTACCATCACTGTCAACACTTTATAACACAGCTCCTACTTAAACCACTAAATCTGATTCTCACATAGGTCCACACTGGATTTGCCACAGGTGATAATGTCTGCTGTTAAGTCGGACTTGGGGCATCAGTCTAGAATACCAGTGGCTTTTATTTCTGGAGATTTTTTGCCACTGTATTTGTGCACATTGGTTTGTCTCTGTCGTTTTTTTTTTTTATTTATTGATGTTGTCTTGTGGTCTAGGAGGGGTTAGATTGCACAAACTTCATTCCTTGTTGGATTTATTTGGATATACTGTTTACTGCATGACATTGGCTTGTGCGTTCTCATTGTAATTGGACTTTACAGACTGCTGTCTTTCTGAGATTAGCTTGTTCAAGCTTCTCTCCCTGCATAATTGACTAGTGCAGTTTCCTGTTTCTGTGGTGAGTATTGTCCTGTCTCTGTCTGTGCAAGTTCTGTTACTGTGGGATTGAGATATGCATACCAATGCCTTTGGGATTGGCCTATGCAAGTTAACATCTCCATGGGATTTGACTACTGCATGTTTCTCTATTTGTGGTGTTAGTTTGCTGAATCTTTGTCTGTAAGGGGCTGGCTTATGCAGGTTCCTACATCTATGAGTTGATTTGTGCAGGTTCCTTTTTTCTTTAGAACTGATATTCAGGTTCAGGAATCATACCTACAAGCATTCCTTGGCAATAATTATTTCATCTATCCCTTTGCTGACACACTTACATCAACAACCTGCTCAGTAAAAGTGCTTTTATGACTCTGTTAACTTTAACTTTATATAACACTACCATTTCACAACACAAAATCAAAGGTACAATGTTTGGCTTCACCCACACATGTCCTTTTATTGTTTATTGTAAACATTGACTCTTACATAAAGCTGACTGCATTCAAGTCAGCATAGGGCATGTGTTAACGTACACTATTGTACACAGTTTGTTAGTGTGATAGCTGTTAACAAGGAAATGATGGGCAAAATACATGCGTGGTGTTGGAGGGTTGAGGTATGCTGGTTCCTTTTACTGTGGAGCTGGGTTGCACATATTGCTGTCTTTGCAGTATTGATTTGTTGCGCTGCCTTTCTGTGTAGGATTGGCTTGTTCAGGCTTCAGTCTGTTGAGTTAATCTGAACAAGCTCGCTCATGGTTTTCACGAGCTAGTCTGCATGGGTTCTTGCACCTTGAAACTGGCTCATAAGAGCCTTTCTTAGATTAGGTTATGTGATGTAGTTTTTCAGAGTGTTTTTGTCATTGCTTAACACTGTGAGATTTACCAAACTTTTATCTCTGGTAAATTGTCTTATATGTCTTCCGTTTGTTGGAGGGTTAGATTGTTGTGTCTTTGATGCGTGTCTGCCTTTGGGATTATCTTTTTGCTGTGTTCTGTACATAGTGAAAACATCTTCACAGTTGCCATGCCTACTGTGGTTCACACCTTGTCTTATTCATCCAGGTTATGGGGCATGTATAAAGCCAAAGCACCTGTCCTTTTTCACTACATAAACATTCCAGATCTCTTCTAGGTAGCTGTGAGACTAAAAAGAAGAGAGTCCAGAATGAGTGCCAAAGACAAGTCTGTGCCTAAGCCACCCAGACCAGTGAAGCACCCATGTGTTCACTAGATACCAAAGCCCATTACTGGGTTTCCCTCTTTTGCTTTGGATGTTCCTTTGACGTACACAGGTGTTGTAGGAGCCAGCAGTTCGGTGCACTACTTGTCATTCACACTTTTCAAAGCAAAAGTCCCTTCTTATAGCTTGCTGCTTTGCAAAAATGAAATCAAGGGGTGGCCAGAGGTAAGTGTGTCAGTCAAAGAAATATTCAAGTGCCAGATAGGCAGCATAAGTGAAAGGACTTGGGAGTAGGTCCTCCAAGTCTGGCTTTTCCTCAGAATCTAGTGCTTCAGCAGCATTCTCCCCAACCTCCTCAGTGGACATTTCCTCTGCTATTGAGAGGCCAACTGCTGAGTCAACATCTGCTCATTCCTCTAACCTCAGAGATATACAGCAGAGATCTTTAGCCCCACTCTTGGGAATGAATCCCACATGGGCTGTAGCAAGCACCACCCACCACTCTTCACCCATTCATTGTTGCTAATGATTGTTGAATGCCTGAGCTCCTGCTTCCCATTACTGGCTTGTGGTCTTTATCCCATTTAGAGTTTTCCTTCAGACTTGTCTTCCTGAGCAATAGTTTTATGCGTAAAGGATTAGCCCCAAATAAGAACTTAAAGTATGACTACCACAGTGCATTCTAGCTGCATCCTGACAACTGATTATGAAACCTTGCTGTTCTTTTCCACAACCTAGCTAGGCACTTAGATGCACAAGGTACCATAACCCTAGATTTAGTGTCACCTTCATAAGTACCGGCATCTTCACCCTCATAAGCCTTCCTTAAACTAGTTCCTCAGGCACAGGTCTTAGCTGTGATTACACACATTCTGGTATTTGTTCATTCACCTGTGCTTTAGTTCTGAAGGAATAGGTCCCACTGGAGACATTGCAGGACGAGAAGCTTCTTTCCTTTTCTATCTAAACTTTTCATTTTTTATGAAACTGAAAAGTCTGCAGCTGATAGTAAATCCTTTTCATCTCCTACTTAACCTGTATAGGACTCTTTAGTTAAGGAGATGTTATTGGTGATGAAAGACACTGAACTGGTCTGAGCATCTCTCCTTAAAAAAAAAAAAATAATATATATATATATATATATATATATATATATATATATATATATATATATATATATATATATATATATATATTACAAAATGCTTATTTGTGAATGACTGTGGTGTCTATTTGGGGCTTCTTTTTGCACAGCTTGCTGACAGTAAGATGTATAGGACTCTCACTCTAGTACTGTTTTTTTTTTTTTTGTATAGTTTTCTGACTGTCTGTGACTTTTGGGTTCCTGCCCCTGTAGGTTTAGCACATGCTTGTTGTTACCCTTCTATGATGTCTAGATTTCCATTTGGTGGAAGTGGTTTGTGCAGGTATTTTGACTCTGTACAGGAAGTGTGTAAGGTACAAGCAGACCCTGCAGCAGGGCAACCATTCCCCAGAAAGTCTCTGTTGTTTTAGTCTTCTTACGAAGTAGCAAGATAGTGTATGTCTGCTGTTTGTAGTGGCAGAGAAGGGGAAATAAGCCTGTTTATGGTAGGTCCCCATCTCTGTGGAACTGAAAAGCTTGTTTGAAGGTAATAGAATATAGTTCACCATTTTGCTGTTTGAAAGCTGCTTGCTTATCTTCAAGATACAGACCTGATTAATGTTCGTTGTTAGTGACAGATTTAGGATGCTGCTTTATCCAGAATCTTTCTGAAATTCAGGCAAGAAACTAAAGCTTATTTATTGTTGTGCAGTTTGCCTAGTGAACAAGTTGATTGGTGATCCTTATGTATATGTTTATATCTATGTCTTTCTCTCTCTATATATGTATGTGTGTGTGTGTGTGTGTATATATATATATATATATATATATATATATATATGTATATATATGTAGACAGATATAGATGTAGATATAAACTGTTGCGTGATCCATCTGGGTAGCTGTTTGACTGGTTGCTTTTGGCTCTTTGACTGGCTGCTTTTGGCTCTTTGACTGGTTGCTTTTGAAACCCTTTATTTATCTCTTTCTGCAGTTGTGAAAAAGATGAATGAGCTGTACAAGTCCAGTGTAACATCCTGCCAAAGTCTGAACCATCGGCTACAAAGGTTCTTCTTGGACAAACAGAAATTAATGGACCGGATAGACAGCATCACTGCAGAGAAGCTGATCTACACTCATGCTGTGCAAATGGTAGGTTAAGCTATTCAGATAAGGCTGCTCTTTTTACTGTAACCTTGGGGTTTACATTAGCACTTTCAGAAGACCATGCTGTCCAGTTCTTTGTATTTTTGTCATTAATAAGAGAAATGATGATGACGATGATGATAATAATATTAACAAGAATAGTGCCATGGATTTCAGTTTTTCATTTGTACATAACTGCACAATTTTAAATTCTACAAATGATGTTTTCATATTGGATTTGTTTAGTCAACCAGAGTTTGTCATAGGTTCATAGGTAGGTACTAGACTATTGGCCCTAGCCTAGCCAAAAAGGTACCCTGGCTTTCGCCACCCAAGAAAATGATTTTCCTTTGCCCCTGTCAAGCAGAGCCACAGAGGTGATCCCTGGGGTGACATCCAGTCATCAAGTCTTTTTTTTTTTTTTTGAAGAGTGCTAATGAGGAGCTTTGTTTGATATAGATAGGTAGTTTGTTCCAGAGTATGACAAGTCTCTTGGACAGGAATCTATCCCTCCAGCATGTTTTGTTTATTGTGGTGATATGGTTTAGGTCCCTAGATTGTGTTGTTCGAGGGATTGGGATTTAAGTGGAGCATGGCCAACAGCTCTGGGTTTGACATAGCTTTGTATGTTAGGCAGAGATCGCCTCTGAGTAGGCAATATGCAATGGAGTAACGCTGTAGTTTTTTGAGACGGTCTGCATAGGGCATCTGTTTGAGGCCAGTAATCCTCTTTGTGAGGTATTTCTGCAGCCTTTCCAGCTGTTGTAGATGTCTTGTGAGGTACATACCAAAAGGGGCGTTGTACTCTATAATGGGTCTAATGAGTGACGAGTAGAGGGGAACAATTACCTCTTTTTCCTGGATGAGAAACCTTTTGGGATGAGGTGTGCCATGTAGAAGGATTTCCTGACTACTGTGGCGATGTGATTATCAAAGGAGAGACTACTGTCCACCTGTGTCCCAAGGTCTCTTATCACACTTTCAGTGTTGAGTGGACTACCACCTATGTGGTAGCTCATGGATACAGAGTTTTTACCAAAGGGAATGACAGTGCACTTTTTGGCATTGAGCTTGAGGCCATGGCTTTGACACCAGTCATCTGTCTCAGTGAGGCCCTTTTGTAGGATGTCCACATCATTAGGAGTTTCAATTATGGCTCCTAGTTTGCAGTCATCTGTGAACTTTGTTAGCCAAAGACCACCTGTGTTAGCCTGTACTTAAGAAAACTAGATACCAAACAGGAGAGGACCCGAGACTGAACCCTGCGGTACTCAATTTATCACTGGTCTGAAGTCGGATTTGGAGTCTGCTGCTTTCACATTATGGTTTCTGTCAATGAGCCAGTTGGCAACCCATCTTGTGACATAGGGATTTATACCTAGTTTAGTGAGTTTGTCTATAATTCCAGAGTGGGGGATGGTGTCAAAACCTTTGGCGAGGTCTAGATAAGCTGTGTGAACCACCTTACCCTCGTCTACGGCTTTGGTCACTGCTTCAAAGAAGTCTATCAGGTTTGGGAGACATGATCTGCCTTTTACAAACCCGGACTGGGTGGGGTCCAGAGTTTAGAGATTACCAATGTCTTTGTTTATAAGTTCCATGATGATACATTCCATGGCCTTGCAGACCAGGCTTGTTAGGCTAATGGCACAATAGTTCCCGGGGTACTTGGTGGCTCCCCCTTTGTGGATTCATGTTTAATGTTTAAGCAAGACAGCATGTAGGTGAGGCTAATTCAGAAAAGCACTACAAAAATAAACTCTTCATTGAGTCTACCCTTGAAAATGTGGAGTGTGAAAAAGGAAATTGATATGAAATCTTCCTTCCAAGTGTTTTGACATCTGTTTGATAAGATTATGCTCATCGTATTGTTCATTGTTGTAGTAGTGGTAACCACTTAAGACTTCTGCCACAGAAGGAACAACTGACAGAGCTTTTCATCTTTCCTCCTCATGGCTAGGTGGACTCCCACTGAGATGTCAGCACATCTGTGGTGTAAAATGAACATCTGTCTTTACCATCTTTAGCTCTTTCTTGTCACAGTATGAGACAGTTTGTGATTTGATGCAAGTATTGAGTGTCATCAGTCCATTGGTTCAGCCTAGCTTCTAGAATACAAATAAGTACCCTGTTAGAGGAAAAACAATCTTTCATATTTTGCATCACTTGTTTGTAGATAAGAAATGTTTGGATCTCAGGGATAGATGTTAGTTTCTAAAGTTAATAACAGCATTACTGGCTGGAAGCACATCCTGTACAAAGACTTCTATAGTCAGTGTGTTTGTTCTGTTCAGGAATGGAGCACAACTTTGTTTCCTGTCCTCATTATGCAACATTCAACCAAAAGACAGTCGAGCAGAAAACCAAATCTGTCCAGGACGACTTGAGCCAGAAAAAAACTGCATGTCTTGTCCAGGGCCACTGTGGTGTCAAACTAGTCATCCACAGATGCCCCACTTAAAAATCACAAAGAGAAGTGCCCAAGAGAGAAACAAGGAATTCCAGGAGGTGAGTAATACATCCACTGAGTCCAGTAGTCACCATATGACTGAGGGTGTGTGATCCATTGAGGCCCTTTTGCAGCTCTGGACTCTCAATGCCTACTTGAAGAAGAGTCTCTTGAGATGCCCTTCAGGAGGCTGCCATGCTGTCCAATGATTACATGTCCTCATGATCCAAAACCCTTCATCAGTCAGTTGGTCTGGACACCTCTCTGTGGGCATCTAGTTCTGAAACCTGTATTTTTGTGGCCAAGGGTAAGAATGGTATTCCTTCAGTCTTCATATGTGAGGATGTCTGGAGCTTGAAAATTGAAGTAGTTTACTCCTGACTGCAACTAGAGACTTATAAGGCAGCCCTCATTGCCAAAAGCAGAGCCAAAGCATCCAACTCCTGAATGTCTGCCATCTTGCTTCAGTCTGTACTAGGTGGGTCATTCTCACTCCCCCCAAGCTTCCTTATAAGACCTGATGAAGTTAGCTGAGTACTTTTTCATTTCTTCATTCCTCCATAGAAAAATACCCCAGTGGGGTCATACCAGTTTCAGCAAGCACCTTCCTCAGTGACCACACTGCAAAAGTAATACATGGAAGGCACTATTTAAACATTTAAACACATTAATTTATACCCAATACTGCAGGATGAGAATACATTACAGAACTGTACCTATTGCCTCTGGTAGAGGCTCGTTGACTGAGCCCCTGTCAGAGTTTCTTACACATCATCTTAAACCTTTGTTGTCTCTGGTATGGGCCAGAATACAAGATACCAGACAGTTCCTTGCCATTATATCTGATATGCAACTAGAACCGGGCTGGCTCATATGTACTCTAGATGTCACCTCCTTATACACTAGTATCCCCCATTGGGCAGGACTTATTTCTTTACAATATTGGCTTGATCGGGCCAATATGTTCAGCCCAGGTTTTAATACTCTTCTGATTTGTATGGCTGAAATGGTACGTACCCATAATGTTTTTTATTTCAAGGATAGATGTTTCTGCCAGGTTCAAGGTACTGCTATGGCGGCTTGTTTTGCCCCCATATATGCAGACCTGTTTATGTCTTACGTGGAGGAACAATTGATCTATGACAGCAATCATAATATTTTTATGAATGAATTAGACATCTGGCGGAGATATCTTGATGACGGTTGGTGTGGAAAGCGGATGAGGCATTTTTATTTGAATTCATGGAATATTTGAATTGCAACAAGTGGGGTGTTGAATTTAAGTTAACTTTTGATAGATCAAAATCACTTTCCTGGATGTGCTAATTAAGAGAACTGAGTCGGACACTTTGGAAAGTGAGGTATATAGGAAGTTTCCTCAATTCAACACCCTACTTCGTCACAAGCTTCCACCCACAACATGTCATCAGGAACATCCCCAAATTGCAGTTTCTTCATATCAGGAGAATTTGTTCTGATTCCTCCACGTATGCCCACCATCACCAGGAGTTAACAGCTAGATTTAAGAGCAGGGGATATCAAGTAGGTGACATCACTAGGGCCAGCCGGTTTGCTAACCAGCAAGATAGGATACAGTTGCTCTTATATCATACTAAGTCAACAGATCAATCCCATGAGCTTAGATTAATCACTACATATGGCAGGAACACTAAGAGCTTTATGAATGTTATTCAGAGACATTGGTATGTATTACAGTCAGACAACTTATTGAATAGATACATCAAAGATCGGTGTTCCTATTCTTTTCGTAAGGGGTGGTCATTGGGATCTTTATTTAGTCATTACAAAAGGATGTTTAATCATCCCTCCAATCCCCCATTTCAAACAACGATAACTGGACAACCATTGGTTGGTTGCCATCCATGTGGGCATTGTTTATCTTGCCCAAGGGTGCTCAAGTCGAACAGTTTCACCAGTCACAATTCTCCACGTGTTTATGATGTTTCTTTTTTTGCCAACTGCAGTACCAATTGGGTTATTTATTTAGCCCAGTGTAGCTGCCGGGCATTTTATGTGGGACAGACTTCCCGGCCCTTCAAATTAAAGGTCGGGGAACATCTAAGAGATATAAAAAACAAAAAAGTTTCTAGTTCTTTATACAGACATATACTCAAACATCCCACTGGGGTTTTAGCTTTATGGTTATTGATCTTATTAAGTTTAAGAATTCAGATGTCCATACATTGCATGAGTTATTAACCAATAAAGAAAAAATGTGGCTTGTTAAATTGGGAGCCTTATTTTCACCAGGGTTGAATGAACAATTTTAATTATTGGCAAGTAGTTCAATATATATACATTTTTTCACTGTACTTTTGTCATATATAGTCGTTTTGTTATATATTATTTAAATATATTTTTTGTAATACAGTTATGTAATATATTTTCATCCATTGGAGGGCACTGCAGTATTGGATATAAATTAATGTGTTTATATAGTGTCTTCCATGTATTACTTTTGCAGTGTGGTCACCGAGGAAGGTGCTTGCCGAAACCGGTATGACCCCACTGGGGTATTTTTCTATGGAGGAATGAAGAAATAAATATATTTTGTTGGAGGCTACACTAGAGTGCTGGCTTTTTTTGTTGTTGCTTCGTTTATGTGGTACAGCCGTGCACTTGCCATTCGTGCAGGTATCAGTGTTTCATGAGTACTTTTTCATGGCTGCTGTGACAGTTGCTGCAGCATCTTTAGGAAGAGTGCAGTATCAGGGGTCTCTACCTTGAAAAGAAAAACATGACCTCCACCTCAAGGAATCAGACCCTTCTAACTCTGAGTTAGATGGAACTGGTTGTGTGAACCAGATGTCCTCTCCTCTCCTCATTCGTATTTCTTATTTAGAGGCACACTCAACATTTCTTCAAATGAGATTTTAAGGACTACTCTGGGTGTACCACAACCAAGCTTCCTAGCTATTTTTCCAGTGACTGAAGCTTTGGGAGATACATTCACCTCTGCAACATTGGAACCAGACCCCCAACCCCCCCACTGCCAGGAAACACCAACTGTTTGTTTTTTACAGGTCTGTAGATTCCTGCTAGTATCTTACAACAGCCGAATTTCTAATCCAGCCATGGTTCCATGGATTCCAGGAAGGGGTCTGCTTGAGATTCAGTGAATAATCCCTTTCCCATTGAAAGAGAAGTACTTAGATTCTTTGGGAAGAACTACACATCTGCTACCTCCCTGAACTACCAAACTCACAAATTAAGGTTCCAGGGAATTCTGCTATCTCAGCTAAAAGGCAGCCTCACCTTCCAGATGGGCAGGCACGCCACGTCAAATGTGACTATGATGCGATGGATACGTGATGCAGGGCAGCATCAGCGGGTTCAGTTATTAGGATGACCCAGTCCCTGCCGGATTGGGTGAAAGCACAGCTCCTCACTGCCCCTTTAGAAAAGGAGCTGCTATTCGGACCATACTGAAAAGGTGTTTTAAAAAGCTGGAGGAAAAGCGGAAGATAATGCAGTCTGTAAACAGTTTCATTCCCCTGCGAAATACATTAGAAACTGCCTTAGTTAGTATTGGCCCTTGCACTGGAGGCAAGATGAGAACAAGTAGCCAATAAGGGAAGAAAGGCCATTTCACGAAAAAATGTCAAGATGATCAAAAGGGAAAGCGTGCAGCCCTCAAAGACAATACACCCCCCCCCCCAGTGAGCAGGTGGTGCTGAGAGTTCTTGCTTTCCCATACTCCTTGCATCCATTCCCAAACACGTATTCTCTCCCACCCTACCCATTCTTTGCAAATGAAATGGAGAAAACTGCACAACATACTGTTAGCTGCATTGACAGCACTTGTTGTAGTCTGTTTTATTGTTTTAAGCATTCAGTGGCATCATGTATCGTGGTATGCTCAGCTGATTGTTTGCCTATGATTCTGCTGCTCTTGCACACTGAGAATGTTATGTGGACTTTGCACTCTGCAGCTTTGTGACGTCAACATGTTTGTTTCTCCAGCCAGGTAGTGCTGGGCTCAGTTAGTGCTCTTAGGCATTGGAATGGCTTGAAAGGTTGCATTTTTTTTGTGGAGCACTTAGTATATCGTCCATATTCACTATGTCCAGTATGTCTGCAGCTTTTTCAGTTTGCTCTTCACTGGAATGTTTTTTCCTCCTTTACTTTAGTGAGACTCCAGGCCTATCTGTTTTCTAAAAATGCCTTGTATTTAGACAAGTAGGGAATGTTTGCTACCATACTCAGTGTACCATTTGGATTATCTGTATTGAAATGTCTGCCAGTGGAAGCAGCAATCTGTCCTCTTCTTGATGGTTCACCAGCTACATTCATTCACACTAAGCAGTGTTTTATGGGCCTGTCTGTACAGTGTTTTACATAGTCTTGCAACTTCAGACTACTTGTAGAATCTTTTCATAAATGTATAGCTCAGATGGGTTTGCATTTTCCTGCTTTACCCTGTGAGTGTAATTTAATCTCTTTTGATTCTGGTAACTACTGAATCTGGGATGCTGTTTTTGTTGGCAACTGATTGTTCACCATTTATATTTGGATCCTTATTAATTTGCTTGATTTCCTTCGACCCTTGATACTTGGGGCCTTTGCAGCCAATTCATTTGACTCCAAGACCCGCAGTATAAACTGAGTTTCAGGACTGACCTGTCAATGCCGAGGCTTCAGCACTGTCCTCTGTGCCAACATGTTTGGTTCCCTTTTCAGTTTCAGAGGCTTTGGCCTCTGCTTTGTGGACATCAGTCTCCTCATAGAGGTCCTCCAGTTTGTCAGTATCCTCAGTTATGCATTGGTAGCACTTGCATCATCCTTGGGGGGGGGGGGCTACAGTACCCAGTGGGGGCTGCTCTGTGCTGATGGACATGGTGTTGGCCTTTAAGATTATGAAGAGGATGATTACTTCTCCCCAAAGAGCACTGACACATGCCCGAGTGGTGTCAGATCCAGCCCCTGACACATGGCAATTTGTGTCTCAGCCTGTTCATTATCTATCTCAGGACTGAAGTAGAGAAGATTGCCTCAAACAACTGGCATAAGTGTATTTGCAGTACTCGGAATAATCATATTCCTCTCTTCCAGTGTTCCAAAAAAGAGCTTGTGTAAAAGAAGGCACATTGACGCCCCTACTGAGTCTCTCACCATAGACACAGAGTGGCATGATCGAGAAGGATTCCCACCCCATCCTCTAGTTCCCCTACAGAAAACAAAATGTTTGGTGAGGTCTTAGACTTGAAGTGACAGAGAGGGTCACATCTCACAAACAAACCCTCTCTAGATAAAGATGTACTATTTGAGGCCTGTTGCTCTTCACCCTTTGCTCCCAAGGTGGTCCCTCTTGTCAACCACCTTTTTAATTTTGTGTCCAGGAGGGCATGACAGGAACTCGATTCTTCTGAAGCAATTCCCCAGGAAATCTGATAAAGTTCTCCAGCCACATAATTATAAATAGTATTGGTCCAAGGGACCTCTGATAGGTTCCTTATTTGTAGTAGCAACCTTCAGAAGAAAGCTGTCTGATGATGCAGCCATTGTCTGTCTCCCAGCAGGGAGTCTAGGGTGATGGACAAAATGGGGAATCAGGCATATGCCATGGACACCTTTGTCCTAAGAGTGTTGAACTATGCCACTTACAAGAGTCACTTCCAAAGAAATTTAGCAGAGCAGGTTTTAGCCTCTTTCAAGAAGCCACCCACACCAGAATCGAAGAAACAGCTGGAGCCCACACTGGGCACAATGCTGAAAATGACAAACTTTTTCATTTGGCTTGTGTTAAATGCTACTAATTGACTGGCACTTGCTATGGGAACAGGCATTCCAGTGAAATGCCATGTCTCATTATGTGGGGTCCTTCAGCAATGCTCTTTTGATGGCACATCCTTATTTGGTCCATTAGTGAAAGAAAAATTACTGAAGTGTGGGCAGGAAGGCAAGATTCTGTCTGTCATAGGTGTCAAATTTGAGACTCCTCAGAGATCTTGATAACAGAGATAGGAAGGGGGTCTAAATCCTTAGTTTTTAAGAGATCCCAGCGTCAGTCCTTTAACTCTACTTCAGACAGGGGCATTAGCAGCAGACACTGCCCCTGCTCCCCTTAATGGATGCTAGCCCAGAGGTCGAGGAGGACCACACATTCAGGGATATTGGAGTTCCTTTTCAGGCACACAGTGAAGTCCCTGAAAGGTTGCCTGACTGCTCCCCTTTTGATGGATTTGGGGTCATTTATCCCACCAATGTCATGCTTGGATGGCCATCAAGCAGGACTTATGGGTGAGAAGTTTAATATCCGGAGGTTGTATAATTCCCTTTTCCCATCTGCTGACCTTCCAGTCTCCACTGCTGCTAGACATCCCACCCCACCAACAGAAAGCAGCCAAAAGAGAAATTCTTTCTTTCTTAGAAAAAAGTGCCACCCAGGAGGTCCCACCAGACCAGAGAGTGTTGGAATTCTATTCAAGATTCTTTTTGGTTCCAAGGAAGAGCAAGGAGTTCAGGCCCATTTAAGAGCTCTTCAGCTTAAACAACCTTGTCAAAAAGATCTCCTTTCAGAATGGTATCAGTGCAAGCAATTCTGCCATATCTGCAGACAAACGATTGGATGTGCTCAGTAGATATTCAAGATGCTGACACCCACATGAAGATAGCAAGGGCATGAAGAAAATCCTATGCTTCTGGCTATGAGTTAGTTATTTTCAGTTCTAGGCCATGCCCGTCAGTTTCACCACAGCCCCCAAGTGTTCACCAAATGCATGGCAGTAGTTGTAGCCTATTCAACTTCAGCAGGATTCTAGTGTTTCCATATTTGAATGATTGGCTTCTCACTGCTACAACCAGTAAACCTCTTATCCAAGTCAGAGACTATTAGCTACAGCTCTGTCCATCCTTAGGTGTTTCTGTAAACTACGAGAAGTCAGACCTTCAGCGTTCATTATGTTTGCAGACACAACAAAGTGCATAGTGTCTCTCATCTGAAAGAATCTAATCCCTCAAAGGGGCAGTCCAGATCCTCTTTAATTTAATCGTCCAAGTCTGCACTTTCAGTTCTTCTTGTTCTGGGATTGATGGTCTCCTCAGTAGGAATGGTTCAGTTTGCTCATTTTCACATATGTATTCTTCACTAGCTCCTCAAAGATGTTCATCGTGCATACAGCTGCAGTCATAACAGATGGGTTCTCCTGCCATCAGGCGGGTCCTCGGTCGGCCGAATTCCAAAGTCTAGGTCCGGCGTTGGTTGTCGTCGCTTCTTCCCTGATGTCAGAGCGACAGGGGTATAAAAGAACCAGCCGACGCCATTTTCTTCAGTATTTCTTGCCGCGCAGTGCCCGAAGCAGAAGCAGTTCACAAGTGCCGGTCGGCCAGCTCCTGAAATTACGAAAATTTTGCAACCGAAGTATTCTTGAAAGCTAAGTACCCCGTTGAGGAAACTTTTCTTGCCTCAGACCGATGTCAGACAAAGTTAATAATTGTATTTCATGTGGGAAGCAAATACCGCATAAGGATTTTCATTCCCTCTGCATTCCTTGCTTAGGCCCAGACCACGACGTCTCGGTCTGTCTTTTTTGTGCTACATTCAACAAACGCACCATTAAGCGTCGGGCGGAGTTCGCCCAGCACTATTTTGGCAAAAAATTTAACTGTATTATGTCGTCGGATACCCCGACTCCAGTTTTGTCTACAAAACGCAAAGATAAGGACTGACACACGAGGTCCGCGACCTCTACCGACACCACGCCAAAGCCGACTACAGGTGGTCCGGTTCTCAGCGAGGCACCTACGCAGCCCCTGCCTACCGACGACACATCATTGGCGGTGTCTTCTGTGCCCAAGGTCGCAGGCTCCTCGGCCCACACCCCGAATACAGATACCGAAGTCACTTTTGGTGGTGAAACTCAAAATGTAGACAGGTCTGCCTCCTCTCAGGGTGTCTTCAGACCTTCCTCCTCTTTTTCCATCAAGGCTTTCACTAAGTCTAAAGCAGCCATGCATTCTAAGAGACCAGCTACACAGGGCCCTTCTCCAGGCCCCATGCGTAAAAAACAGATGCTTAAAATGGCTGAGGATTTAATTACTCTTATCAGGGGTTCTCTCTCTCCCCCCCCCCCCCGGACAAAAGGCCCAGAGTGGAGGAAGAATCCCCCTCCTCTGACCAGGCCTCCATTATTTCAGAGCACTCGGATGAACAGGAACATTCTTACTCCCCTTTTGAAGATTCTGATGCAGAGGAGTCCATTCCCTCAGTCTCCCCTCCAGAGGATTACTCATTTGGGGAAACCTTGCATACCTTAAGGGAACACTTCCACTGGGAAGGCCAAGAGTATTCAGATTCCAAGAAAAGGCTTAGGGATTTTCTCTTGCTACCTCAGCACAGGCCTCTGGCTATACCTCCTGTCTTAGACATACTAGATGATGTGTATTCGGAGGCCTGCCTTAACCCGGATTCTTTACCTCCAGCCCCAGTCAAACCAGACCGGTACTACCGGGTTCCTGACTCACACCAATTTCTATACAAAAGCCATGCGGCTGACCCAGAAACTATCTCACAGGGCCCCAAGGGAATTAAGGCCTCCACTGCTAAAAATCCATTACCTTCCGAGAGATTCCAGATCTTTAGAAAGGTGGGGAAAAAAGGTATACACCTCGGCCACCTTAACCATGAGGGCATTAAATTGCCAGTTCCATATGTTAAAGTACCAACAGTTTCTGTTATCACAGTTGAGAAGTAAAATGTCACAACCTGAACAACCAGACTTGAAGGAGTTGCAGGATTTGATGCATAGTGCAGAACAAGTGGGTAAACATACCTTGCAATGTGGTTTTGATGCTCTAGAGGCCTCATGCAGAGCTGCTGTTACAGGATCAGTCATACGTAGACATGCCTGGCTCAAGGAGCAAACCTTACCAGATCATGTCAAAGCTAAATTACTAGATGCCCCTCTACAAAAGGATGTATTATTTGGTGTTAAAACTGAGGAGGTATTAAAGAAAATGGAGGAAAAGGTTAAATCAATGCAAACAGTGAAAGATTTTCTACAGGTACAACCTCCACGTTTCAGTAGAAATTGGCCTTCCAAAAATTGGTCCTTTCCAGCCACGGACAGACCCCAAAGAGGTAGATACAGGCGCCCAAGGAGCAGAGGGCAATCTCAAGGATCGTTTAGAGGCAGACAATGGCAAGCTCCTACACAAAGAGGTGGAGAGGATAGTTCGCAGCCATTCAGAAAGCAAGTCCAATGACTTTCCCCTTTGCATGCCAAGCAAGGCTCAAGTGGCAGCACCCTTAGGCGGAAAACTGGCATTATTTTCGAAAAATTGGCATATTGTCACAAAAGACAAATGGATCCTGGACATTATAAACAGAGGCTACAGATTCCATTTTCACATTCTTCCAAAAATGAGAGGCATGTCAAACCTGCCACACAATCAAAGGGCAGAGGCACAAAGACAAATTTCATATCTCATGGACATGAAAGCTATTCAAGAGGTACCTACTCAAGAACAAGGTCAAGGTTTTTATTCCAGATTATTCCTGGTACCAAGGAAGGGAAAAGATTGGAGACCTATTTTGGACCTATCCATCCTAAACACATTTTTACTCGTACCAAAATTCAAGATGCTCACATTACAGCAGCTTCTTCCCATGCTGGGCAAGGAGTCTTGGCTGGTAACATTGGACCTCAAGGAGGCATACTTGCATGTCCCAATCAGACAAAATTGCAGAAGATACCTCAGATTTCTTGCAGGTTCAACCCATTATCAATTCTCTGCATTGCCCTTTGGCTTATCTACTGCGCCCAGAGTATTCACGAAATGCCTGGCATCAGTAATTGCCTACTGCAGACTTCAAGGGATACGAATATACCCATATTTGGACAACTGCCTGATCCAAGCAGACAGCAAGCACATACTTCTGAAACATCTGGCTTTTGTAATAATGTTGTTGAATTCTCTGGGATACACAGTCAACAAAAATAAATCAAGGCTAATACCCTCTCAGAAAATCATTTTCCTGGGTGCCAACTTGGACACAAGCACCCAGATGGCTTACCTCACGCCAGAGAAACAGGGGCAACTAACTCAATACTTCAGAAAACTAGCAAATTTCACCAGGCTGACTGCAAGGAAAATCCTGTAGACTCTGGGGTTCATGACATCTTGCATCCTACTAATCCCATGTGCAAAGCTGCATATGAGGAAACTGCAATGGTACCTGAAAAACCTATGGTCTCAACACAGCCACAGTTTGGAAACAATAATTCCACTAATTCCATGTCTTCAAAAGGAATTTCTGTGGTGGGCTCAAGCATGCCAAACAAACACAGGTCTCCCATTCTGCAAGCCTCAAGCAAATCAAGTCATCACAACAGACGCCTCGGACTACGCCTTGGGGGCGCACATTACAGATCGGTGCATTCAGGGCAAATGGTCCCAAAAAGAAAAGCACCTTCACATCAATCAAAAGGAAATGCTAGCAGTAATAAATGCTATTATAGCTTTCAAAGACCTTCTGCATCCAGGTCAACTATTGATAAGGACAGACAACACCACAGTAATGTGGTACATAAACAAACAGGGAGGAACCCATTCATACCCCCTATGCAGGCTAGCCATATCACTTTGGAACATGACTCTGGAATTACAAATCGAACTTCAAGCACAGTACTTGCCAGGCAAGGAAAACACGCTGGCAGACAACCTAAGCAGAAATATGACAGATCCACACGAATGGAAGTTGCATCCTCAAGTTTTTACAGAGATAATACAAGCATGGGGAAGGCCAGACATAGATCTCTTTGCCTCCCACAAAAATCACCAATTGACAAAATTCTGCTCAAGGACTTTTCATCCACAGGCCTGGAGAGTGGACGCTCTTTCTTTCATTTGGACAACAATGGCAGTTTATGCCTTTCCGCCTCTTCCTCTGCTGCCCAAAGTTCTATTAAAAACCAGAGCAGACAGACCAAAGATGATTCTCATTGCTCCAGACTGGCCAAGACAGCACTGGTACCCACTCCTGAGGAGCCTGACGCATTCCCCACCATGGACCCTACCTCTAATGCCTCTTCTTCTGACTCAGCACAGCTTCAAAACTCTTCACAGTCAGCTGAAAATACTCAATCTGGCCGCATGGAAGATTCCTTAACATCACAACAGACCCTACTCTCCAAGGAGGTGCAGGATGTCATTTTGGAGGCCAGAAGGCCGTCTACTAGAAAAGCTTACTCCACAAAATGGAAACAGTTTTGTGCCTGGAATGAGAAAAAGGGCCAGAATCCTGGAAAACTGAATTTACCTCAAATATTACAGTATTTAGCTGAGCTGCTAAGCAGTGGACTTTCATTTTCCCCCATCAAAATCCATGCCTCAGCCATTTCTGCAGAATACAACATTGATCCACCTTTATTCTCTCACCCCCTCTTAAGACAGTTCCTAAGAGGGGCTAAGAATATAAAGCCCCCAAGGAAACAACCAATACCTGCTTGGGACCTGAATTTCATTCTAGAAAAGCTGACCTTGCCTCCCTTTGAGCCAGCTGCCTCAACAGATTTGCAATATTTGTCCTGGAAAACAGCTTTTCTTCTGGCTATCACCTCAGCTCACAGGGTATCGGAACTACAAGCCCTCATGGCTGTGCAGCCTTTTATCATCTTCCATCAGGACAGAGTTTCCTTACGAACCAACCCGTCCTTTATGCCAAAGGTGGTATCCTGGGTAGCTTTGAATCAGGCTATCCACTTACCTACTTTTTACCCTAATCCTCAAAACAAAGGGGAGAGACTACTACATTCCTTGGACATCTACAGACAGCTGCGTTATTATTTGGACAGAACAAAGCCTTTCAGAAAAACAGAACAGCTCTTTGTGTCCTATGCTATAGGAGCTCAAGGGAAGCCAATTTCCAAACAGACAATCTCAAAATTGATAGCCCACTGCATACGCATTTTTACTCTTTTCATGGTAAAACTGTACCTGCAGGCATCAGATCTCACTCCACAAGGGCCACAGCTACCTCTGCAGCTTTCCTCAGAGGAGTTCCTACCAAAGATATTTTGGAAGCAGCCACTTGGAGTTTTGTGCATACCTTCTCCAAGCACTACCACCTACCATTATACTCCAAAACTAGAGCAGGCTTTGCCACTGCAGTCTTGCAGGGCATCCTGGCTCCTCCTAGTTCCACCTAGTGCCTACCACCCCTTTCTTAGCTTTGGGATTCTACCCATCTGTTATGACTGCAGCTGTATGCACGATGAACATAGTACAGTTTTGTACCTACCATAAATGTAGATGTTCGAGTGCTAATACAGCTGCAGTCCAGTTCCCTCCTCCTTCCCCTCTTGGGACAGGCCTATTGGCTAACACCTCCTCATACAACCTGATTGGGGTATTCATTTATGGTGTATTTGCTTGCAACTACTGTATTTTGATTATATTGCATTGCTTTATTACATACATTTATGTATTGCCTTCCTTCTGGGGGCACCTGACATCTGGGGCAAGAAAAACTGAAGAAAATGGCGTTGGCTGGTTCTTTTATACCCCTGTTGCTCTGACATCAGGGAAGAAGCGATGACAACCGACGCCGGACCTAGACTTTGGAATTCGGCCGACCGAGGACCCGCCTGACGGCAGGAGAACCCATCTGTTATGACTGCAGCTGTATTAGCACTCGAACATGTACATTTATGGTAGGTACAAAACTGTACTTTTTGTGGTCTCAGATGTCAGGGTATCCCTCTGCTGCAGCCATCATCATCATAATTCAGCTATGCAGGGCTCATTTAGAATAATGGCTGACTTCCTCCGAGAGTCATATATGCAGACCCATTATTTCTTCTATGATGGCAAAAGTCACCATGGATGCCTCCTCCCTGGGGTGGTCATTTTGAATGGATGATAGTCCAAGGAACCTAGAATGAGGCAGGGGCTAATCTTCTCATCATTATCCTGGAGAGGAATACAGTTGTCATTATGTTGTAGGAATTTTAGGACCTCTTAATCTCCAGGAGTGATTTCCATTCTGACAAGACAGTATGTCCTTGGTGTGGTATTTAAACAAGCATGAAGGAGCCAAATCTAGCCCCAGTGCCTGGAGTCCGTGAGAGTTTGACAATGGGAGATCACTTTGCTTCTAATCACAATGCATATTCCTGGAAGGGCCGACTACCTTGCCAACAGGCTCAGTATTTCTATCCTGATGCCTTACAAGTGGTCTCTCAGTTCAGCAGTAGCTCCACAGATTGCCTTGTTGTGATTTGTTTGACTCCTCAACCAATAACAAATGCAGCAGCTACTTTGTCCTAATCCCTCCAAAGGGACAGTCCCAGAGAGAGAGAGATGTGCTGTAATTGGGCAGTCGCCTACCGGATGCCTTTGTGCCTTTCCACCTGTTTCCCTCATATCTAAATATTTACAGAAAGTTGCAGGATGCAAAGCCATTGTGATCCTCACTGTCCCATATTGGCTTTGGCAAGTTTGGTTTCCCTTGCTAAGGCCTCACCTCAAGAAACACCCATGGTTTCTACATTAAAACCCGGATCTTTTCTTCCAGTCTTCCGCATTGCTTCATCCATACTTGCACAATCTCAGTTTGGCTGCTTTGTTTCTCCACTTCCCTTAATGGCCAGGGACCCTTCATTATCTCATAGTGTCAAGCCCATACTTTCTGCATCTCAAATTGAATTCACCAGTAGAGTATATCCGAGTAAGTATAAATGTTTTTGTATTTGGGCAGATGATCAGGACATTCACCCTTTTACTGCTTCTTTCCCTGATTTTCTCCATTTCTTTTGCATTTATTTGCTTCAGGCTGCAGATGTTCTTCGTGTTTCACTGTTACAGTCATCACAATTGGGTCGTCTGCCTGCAGGTAGCCCTCAGTCGGCCCGAATACCGGAGACTTCATATTTCTGCATCGGTTGCTGTCGCTCTAGGACTGACATCAGGTCATAGGCATATAAAAACAGGCAGCCGACGCCATTACATCAGTCTTTCGTGCCGAGGAGCCCAAAACAGAAGCAGTTTGCAAGTGCCGGTCAGCCGCTACCTGAATTTCGTTTATGAATTGAATAATCCCGAAGTCTTCTAAAGCTAAGTACCCTGTTGGGGATCCTTTTTTCTTGCTCTAACTGATGTCAGAAAAATTTAACAGTTGTCTTGCCTGTGGAAGTCAAATACCTCACAGAGATTTTCATTCTTACTGAGTCACCTGTTTAGGCCCAGACCACGACGTACCTCGCTGTCGGTTTTGTGCCTTGTTCAATGCCCAAACCATACGTCGTTGGGCTCTCTTTGTCATTAAATTCTTTCGTTCTCGAGCTCAGTATTCTGAAATGGCTTCGGTAAGCCATCTGACTACCAATATTTCAAAAAAGACAGAGACAGACTGCTTAGGTCCAAAGCTGCTGACGACACTTCCGTTAAGCTAGTCATCAGTTCGCTGGTACTCAGTGAGGTGTTTTCGCAGCCCCTGATGCCCACTTCTGTAGATTTGCAGGCCTCTACTGAGACCCATTTGGAGTGCGGTATGCCACAAGACTCTTCTTTGACTATGGAACCTGTGGATGTATCTACCTTGGATGGGTCCGGAGCCGCTGTGCATGCACCAGCTTCTGAGGCAGTTCTTCACTCAACCGATGTGCGACTCAAACAGAATACTTTTCTTTTTATCTAAAACTACCGAATTTCTTAGGCCAAGAGTATGCACTACACCTAGAAAACCGACGACCAAAGCGCATGCACCTGCTCCCATGCCACAACGGCAAATGCTTAGAATGGCAGAAGATCTTATTACGCTGATTAGGGGAAGTCGGCTTTCCCCTGCTAAGAGGAAAAGAGACCAGTCCCCAGCAGCTTCTACAGACCAGGAGTCCGATGACTCTGAGGTTTCTGATTATGAAAACATGCCCTTATCTGCTTATGAGGATTCAGATGGAGAGGAATCCATTCCCTCTGCCTCCCCTCCAGAGGATTTTTCTTTTGGTGAAACCTTGCCTGCTTTAAGAGAGCATTTCCACTGGGAATGCCAAGACTATCCTCAGTCCAAAAAGAGACTCAGAATTCCTAGATTTGCCTCAGCACAGGCCTTTAGCAATATCCCCTGCCCTGGATGTTGTTGAGGATGTTTTTATGGAATCCAGTCTTACTCCTGATACTTTGCCTCCTGCCCCTAGGAAAGCAGACAGGTATTACAGAGTACCTGACACTCACAAATTTCTTTTCAAGAATCCTACTGCTGACCCAGAGATAATTTCCCAGGGGCCTAAAGGTATCAAGGCAACTACAGCCAAGAATCCCACCCCTTCGGACAGGGATTCCAGAGCTTTGGATAGATGGGGTAAGAAGGTATATACCTCTGCAACCCTTGCTGTTAGGGCATTGAATTGTCAGTTTCACATGCTGAAGTCCCAGCAACATGTTATGGTACTTATTAAACAAAAAATGGCAACCTTTACAGACTGTGCAGAAAATAAAGAATTGCAGGAGCTTATGCATTCTGCAAGGCAGGTCAGCAAGCATACTTTGCAGTGTGGCTTTGACGCCCTAGAAACGTCTTGCCGGGCAGCAGTCACTGGCTCTGTACTGAGAAGACATGCTTGGCTCAAGGAGCAGACCTTGCCAGACTATGTCATATCAAAGTTACTAGACACTCCTTTGAACAAGGGCAGTTTGTTTGGCATCAAAGCAAAAGAGGTTCTTAAAAAGATGGAAGAAAAAGCTAAGTCTCTGCAGACTGTTAAAGAATTCTTACAAGTGAAACCCACTAGATTCAGTAGGCATTGCCCTTCCAAACATTGGTCCTTTCCAGCCCCCTCCAGGCCTTCTCAAATCAGACCCAGGGGAAACAGACCACCCAGACTACAGTCTCAGGATATGCAGAGATATAAGCAATGGAATGCCCCCACCCCTAAAGCAGGGAGTGGTAAGCCACCTCCTTACAGAAAAAAACTCAAAATAACTTCTTTACTCCACTTCCCAGCCCTGCCCAATTGCTTGTGCCCCTAGCAGGAAAACTTGCCCTTCATGCAAAAAATTGGATGTCCGTCACACAAGACCGATGGGTCCTCAACATTGTATCCCAGGGGTACAAATTTTATTTTCACTCACTGCCAACCCCAAGAGGGTTCCCAGACCTTCCCGTGGGCAGAGACTCAAACCCAAGTTCTTTCCCTGCTCAATATTAGAGCTATTCAGCCAGTTCCAGTAGAACAGAGAGGTCAATGATTCTACTCCAGACTCTTCCTGGTACCCAGAAAAGAGGGCTCTTGGCGCCCAATCCTGGATCTTTCAATTCTCAACACTTTCTGGGTGGTACCAAAATTCATAATACTTACCCTGCAACAGCTTCTTTCTGTGCTAGCTAAAGATGCCAGGTTAGTCATCCTAGACTTAAAAGAAGCCTATCTGCACATCCCCATAAAGGAGTCATGCAGGAAGTATCTACGTTTCAGGGCCGGATCTATGCATTATCAGATGTTCTTTGTGTTTCACTGTTGCAGTCATTACATTTGGGTTATCTGCTTGCAGTAGCCCTCAGTCAGCCTGATTAACAAAGTCTTGGGTCCTGCGTCGGTTGCTGTCGTTTCTTCCATGACATCAGGTCATCACGGGTATAAAACATGCAGCCAACGCCATTACATCAGTCTTTCTTGCCGTGCGGTGCCTTAAGCAGAAGCAGTTCGCAAGTGCCGGTCGGCCGACTCCTGAAATTTTCGTTTTCGAGTTTCAGAACCGAAGTCTTCAACTAAAGCGAAGTACCCCATTGGGGAAACTTTTTCTTGCTCCTTACCGATGTCAGTAAAAGTTAGTAGTTGCATTACTTGTGGAAAGCAAATACCTCACAAAGATTTTCATTCGTACTGTATTCCTTGCTTAGGCCCTGACTACGACGTGCCTTGCTGTTGGTTTTGTGCTTAATTTAAACAGCGCACTATCCGTCGTCGGTATATTTTCGCTTCTAAATATTTCAGTTCTCGGTTTAAATATCCAGAAATTTCATTGGTTAGCCTTCTGACTACCAGGATTCCGAAAAACGCAAAGATAAAGACAGAGACAGGCCGCCGAGGTCCAAAGCTGCCAACGATGCTTCTCGTAAGCCAGTCACCAGTTCGCCGGTACTCAGTGAGGTGCTTTCGCAGCCCCTGATACCCACTACTTCTGACTCGCAGGCCTCTACTGAGACCCATTCGGAGTTCGGTATGCCATGAGATGCTTCAGCTGTGGAACCTGCGGATGTCTCTACCTTGGATGTGTCTGGTGCTGCTGTGCAGGCACCGGCTTCTGAGGGTGTATTCAGTTAATAATTGCATTACTTGTGGAAAGCAAACACCTCACAAAGATTTTTATTCGTACTGTATTCCTTGCCTAGACCCTGACCACGACGTGCCTTGCTGTCGGTTTTGTGCTTTATTTAAACAGGGCACTATCCGTCATCGGTATATTTTCACTTCTAAATATTTCGGTTCTCGGTTTAATTATCCAGAAATGTTGTCGATTAGCCTTCCGACTACTGGGATTCCAAAAAAAAGCAAATATAAAGACAGAGACAGGCGGCCAAGGTCCAAAGCTGCCGGCGACGCTTCTCCTAAGCCAGTCGCCAGTTTGCCGGTACTCAGTGAGGCACTTTCGCAACCCCTGATACCCACTACTTCTGACTCGCAGGCTTCTACTGAGACCCATTCAGAGTCCGGTATGCCGCAAGATGCTTCAACTGTGGAACCTGCGGATGTCTCTACCTTGGATGGGTCCAGAGCCGCTGTGCAGGCACCGGCTTCTGAGGGTGTATTCAGTCCTACGGACTTGCTTATTAAATCGACGCCTCCTTCTTCATTTAGGCCAAAATCTCGAACCATGCCTAAGAAATCAACACCCAGGCTGCATGCTCAGGCCTCTATGCCTAAAAACAAATTATAAGAATGGCTGAAGATCTTATAACTCTAATCAGGGGAAGCCAACCTCTCCCCTTCTAAGAGACCTAGGACTGAAGTTATTTATGAATCTTCTGAACAGGATTCTGATTTTTCTGATTCTTCTGATGATCTGGATTTGCCCTTATCCACTTATGAGGATTCTGATGCAGAGGACTCTATTCCCTCTGCTTCCCCTCCAGAGGATTTTTCTTTTGGTGAAACCTTACATACTCCACGGGAGCATTTCCATTGGGAAAGCCAGGATTTTTCTGATTCAAAAAAGAGGCTTACGGATTTCTTACTCCTGCCTCAGCATAAGCCTTTAGCTATACCTCCTGTACTAGACATTGTTGATGATGCTTTCTCAGAATCTAGTTTGGCTCCTGATTCTTTGCCTCCTGCTCCCAGAAAACCTGACAGATATTACAGTGTTCCTGATTCTCACAAGTTCCTTTTTAAAAATCCTATTGCGGATCCAGAGACTATTTCACAGGGACCAAAAGGTATTAAGGCTTCTACTGCTAAAAATCCTACCCCTCAGGTAGACTCCAGGGCACTGGATAGATGGGGTAGGAAAGTTTACACTTCTGCAACCTTGGCCATTAGGGCTTTAAACTGCCAGTTTCATATGTTAAAAGTGTCAACAACATGTTACTGGATTGCTTAAACAGAAAATGATGTTAATTCCTGACTGCGCTGAAAATAAAGAATTACAGGATTTAATGTATTCTGCTGAACAGGTTGGAAAACATACTTTGCAATGTGGATTTGATTCATTAGAGGCCTCTTGCAAGGCTGCTGTTACTGGGTCTTTGCTCAGAAGGCATGCTTGGCTTAAGGAGCAATCTTTGCCTGATCATATTAAAGCTAAATTGTTGGATGCTCCCTTAAATCAGGACTGCCTGTTTGGCAACAAGGCTAATGAAGTTCTTAAAAAGATGGAAGATAAAGCTAAATTTATGCAGACTGTTAAAGATTTCTTACAAGTTCAGCCTCCTAGATTTACTAGGCACTGGCCCTCTAAAAATTGGTCCTTTCCAGCCCCCTCCAGGTCTTCTCAAGCCAAACCTAGACACAGCAGAAACCCCAGGTTTCAGTCCCAAGGGACACACAAGACTAGGCAGTGGTGGGTTTCCGCACCCAAACCTGGGAGCAGCAAGACTCCCCCCTATGGAAAACCGTCTCAATTACTTGCTTTTAAGACTTCTAAACACTTCCCACCTGAATGCTCCTTTAGGCAGAAAGATTGGTCTGCAGACCAAAAACTGGGAACTCATTACCCAGGACAAATGGGTTTTAATTGTAGTGTCCCAAGGATACAGATTTCATTTCCACACATTACCAACACCAAGCGGGTGGCCAGATCTACCCCCAAATCAATGGGCAGAGGCCTAAAATCAGGTACTCTCTCACTTAAACACGGGGGCTATTCAGTTGGTACCAGAAGAAAAAAAGGGACAAGGTTTCTTTTCCAGACTTTTCCTGGTACCCAGAAAAGGCAATACATGGCGTCCTATCCTGGACCTTTCTATTCTAAACACCTTTTTGATGATTCCAAAATTCAAAATGCTGACTCCCACCAGCTGCTTCCTATGCTAGGTAAGGATGCATGGTTGGCAACACTGAACTTAAAAGAAGCATACCTGCACATCCCTATCAGGGAGTCTTGCAGAAGATACGTATGCTTCAAAGCAGGCTACATGCACTATCAGTTCTCTGCACTGCCCTTTGGCTTATCTACTGCGCCCAGTGTATTCACAAAGTGCCTAGCTCCAGTCATTGCATTTTGCAGGCAAATAAATATTCAAATATACCCATACCTGGACGATTGTCTAATTCAGGCAGAAAGCAAGGATATTCTCTTCAATCATCTGGCCTTTGTTCAAAGGGTACTGACTTGACTGGGGTTCACCATAAACAAAAAGAAATCCCACCTGGTACCCTGTCAACAAATTATATTCCTGGGAGCAAGCTTGAATATAACTTCCCAGATGGCTTTTCTCATGCCAGAGAAACGGATACATTTGACAACTTACTTCAAACAAGTGGCCACAAAAACCCAGCTGTCTGCAAGGCAAATACTGCAAGACTTGGGGTTCATGGCCTCATGCATTCTTCTAATTCCATGTGCAAGGCTGCATATGAGGAAACTACAATGGTATCTCAAAAGCCTATGGTGTCAACATTCACAGGATCTGGAAGCAAGGATTCCTATCATACCTTGCCTACACCTAGAGTTCCTTTGGTGGGCAGAGGCCTGCCACCAAAACAGGGGACTACCATTCACATTATCGCCTGCCAAATAAATCTTAACAACAGACACATCAGACTATGCATGGGGGGCTCACCTGGCAGAGAAGTGCATTCAGGGCAAATGGAACCCAAATCAAATGCACCTGCACATAAATCAAAAGGAAATGTTAGCCGTACAGAATGCTCTGACAGCCTTCAAGGACCACATTCTTCCAGGACAACTAATGGTAAAGACAGACACCACCACTGTCATGTGGTACATAAACAAGCAGGGGGGTACACATTCTTACCCCCTCTGCAGACTAGCCATGGCATTATGGAACACAGCCTTGATCTACCAAGTGAATCTACAAGCTCAATTCCTGCCAGGAAAACTAAATACACTGGCAGACAGACTAAGCAGAAACCTCATGGACCCACACGTGTGGAAACTGGAACCAAGAATTTTCAACATGTTGGCAAGCAAATGGGGGAGCCCAGATATAGACCTGTTTGCCTCCACCCAGAACCATCAACTGGACACATTTTGCACAAAGATTCCCCACAAGCAAGCTTGGAAAGTGGATGCTCTATCCTTCAGCTGGAAAAAACCTATCAGTTTATGCCTTTCCTCCTCTGCCACTGCTCTCCAAGGTACTACTAAAGATCAAACAGGACAAGTCAAGGACGATTTTAATTGCACCAGACTGGCCTCGCCAGCACTGGTACCAACTCTTGCACATTGTGTCATGCCATGCACCTGCCTCAGACTCCTTCCCTGTTGTCTCAGCAGGAGAACATGATTTTGCACCCTCAGCTGCAAACCCTGAACCTAGCAGCCTGGCTAATTACCTAATCTCTTCTTTACCATCCCTCAGTAAATCAGTGATGGATATCATTTTAGAGGCAAGGAGGCCTAGTACTAGAAAATCTTATGCTGCAAAATGGAAAAGATTCTGTGCATGGAACCAGTCTCAAGGAATGAATGCAGCAGTGCCCAATTTACCTCAGATTCTACAATACTTGACTGAGATGCTTCATAAGGGCTTGTCTTTTTCCTCCATCAAAATTCATGCCTCAGCTATTTCAGCTCATTACAGCACAGAGCCTCCCCTCTTCACTCACCCACTGCTCAAGCAGTTCCTCAGAGGTGCCAAAAATCTAAGGCCACCCAGGAGAGCTCCAACTCCAGCCTGGAATCTTAACTTTGTCTTGGAGAAACGCACTCTTCCTCCTTTCAAGCCAGCTGCTACTGCAGATTTAAAATTTCTTTCCTGGAAAACAGCTTTCCGTTTGGCAATCACTTCTGCAAGAAGGGTATCTGAATTACAGGCCCTTATGGCAGTGGAACCTTTCATTATCTTTCATACGGACAGGGTGTCCCTCAGAACCATTCCCTCCTTCATACCCAAGGTGGTGTCCAGTGCGGCTCTTAATCAGTTCATTCATTTGCCTACCTTTTTTCCTAACACACAGAACAAAGAGGAACGGATACTGCACTCTTTAGATGTGCACAGACAGCTTAGATTCTACTTGGACAGGACTAAACCTCAAAGGAAATCTGAACTACTGCTGGTGGCATTTGCTGCAGGGACAGAGGGGAAAGCTATTTCAAAACAAGCCATTTCAAAATGGATAGGCCACTGCATTCATTTCTGCTATAAGCACCATGGAATACCTGTCCCACATGGCATCAGACCCCATTCAACCAGGGCTGCATCTACCTTTACAGCCTTTCTCAGGGCCGTCCCTACTAGAGACATCTTAGAAGCTGGTACCTGGAGTTCTGTGCATACTTTCACCAAGCATTATCATTTGCCAATTTTCTCTAACTCCAGGGCTGGTTTTGCCACTGCAGTCTTGCAGGGCCTTATAGCTGGTCCTAATTCTATTTAAATTCCTCCTCCCAACCTTAGGTTTGGGAATCTACCCAAATCTAATGACTGCAACAGTGAAACACGAAGAACATAGTACAGTTGTGTACACTTACCATAAATGTAGATGTTTAAGTGTACTCACTGTTGCAGTCCTGGTTTCCCTCCCTTCAACCCCCTTCTCTCTCTCTCTCTGTATATTACTCACCCCTTACAGGGGTATTGGTATTTACTTTTTACTGGTGGTGATTTCCCACCATAGCTTAGCTCCTTATTAGGGGGCTCCTGACATTTTGGGCAAGAAAAACCTGATGTAATGGTGTCGGCTGCCTTTTATACCCCTGACGACCTGATGTCAGTCCTGGAGCGACAGCAACCAATGCAGAAATACTAAGTCTCTGGTATTCGGGCCGACTGAGGGCTACCTGCAGGCAGATAACCAAAGTGTGATGACTGCAACAGTGGATACACTCGAACATCTACATTTATGGTAAGTGTACACAACTGTACTTTTTCCATAAGAACTTAAATCAGCTTTGTGAGACGATTCAAAAAGAAAAAATATATATGTTTTTCAAGATACATAGCCTTGTAAGACACTGTGGTCAGTGGAGTTGGTAAGCAAGCATACCAGCAATGTATTTTCCAGTATAAAGTTAAGATTCCATGGGGAGAGCCACCTGTTTTCTCAATTGATGAAAATATAATACCCCCTTTAGATGCTATTTCTGTTGCAGTAAAGAAGAAAGGGGGATCCAGAGGCAGACAGCAGAAATGGCTTGCCTGAAGCAGATTTATGAGTGGCCTTAGTGGATGTGCCTACCTCACGGCTTTTAGCAACTTCACAAGAAGCAAGGTCACAGGAGTTGAGAGAAGCCAGTGGGTGGTCAGAGGGTCTAGACATGGGTACAGCAGAACTGCCTCTGAAGTTTGAGGCTTAAAGGATGTCTGAATAGAAGACAAAGCTTCTTTCAAAACTTTTTTTGTTTGTTTACCATTTATTAACTGGGTAGTTGTCCTGGTCCTAGAGCGTTAGCTAGATATAATGTGAGTTTTCAGCCGTTATTATTGAATCATATTTCTGTGATTGAAAAAGTTATGTAATCAGTGTAGTTTAGCATGACGTACAACCTAATGTTTAATATATAGAACTGGGAACCATAGGAGTTTAGTTTCATATCATCACAGCAAAAACTATTTGAGCTGTTGATTCAGCCAGCATTGCAATAACTTAGAAAGCTGTCCTTTGTAACATTTTGTATGTGGCACCCATAAGGGATCTTCTGAGTGAAAGTATGGCTGAGAGTACAGCACTATGTTTTGGTTCAGAATGCGGCTAAAAAGTGCTGGAAGATAATTAGCTGGGTCTCTTGACTATGGTGATCAGGACAGAACCTTTTGCAGTACTAGTGATTCCCCAAGTGAGTGGCTGTATATAGAGTTTGCTAAGTAGGCAGGCATTTCTCACAGTGAGGAGCTGCATGAAAACAAACACTTTTGGTGACAGTACACATTGAAATATAAGGGATGATGACAGATTTTTTTTAACAAAAAAAAACTTTATTAAATGATCACATATGACATAGGCAATCTTACATTTATATAAATAAAAAGCAAACATTATGCATCACAGACACCATTGAAACAACTGTAGTTACAAAGATTATACAGCACTTATAATCTAACCAGTCATTGTCAGTTAAGCATTATACAGCTCATTCAAATCCTGCCTTCTTTTAAACCTTGTTCCTTCTCTGCATATAGTGTTCCCACAATTCCCATTTTTTCCTGTGTAGTTTGCTCCCTCCCTTTTCTGAAGATCACAATTCCAGTTGTTTTATCTCTGTTAATATATTCACTATTTCTAGAAAAGTTAGTTTAGACTTTGATTTCCATTTTCTAGTAATTGCTTTTTTGGCACCCGCCATAATTAGACTCAGCAAGGCTTTGCTATGTCTAAGCAATTCTGATTCTGTATCATAGCTGAAAAAAATCATCTCCCCAGTCTGCTCTCCCAGCATCCTTGACAGAGTGGCCCGCAGGGAATCTCTAAAGTCTGCCAACTCACTACACTCCCCAAAAAACATGATCTGAAGTAGTTGACTTCATTCATTCTGCACATATGGGTATACAGATCCGAGCCAGCAAAACTTTGAAAGCATCAGCTCCGAGCTCCAAGCCTCTCCCTTACCTATATTACATCACTTCCTCCTATCTATCCCCAGATCTCGTTTGTCGCTCTATGAGTCAGCATCGTGGTCTCTGAGCTCTAAGCTGGGTGGTAATGTTTTTTGGTCTTTTTGTGGTAGTTGAGTGTGAATACCTTTCCCTTTTTTTTCCTCCCTTTGCGTTCGATCATCGTGTTAGTTAAAATAAAAAAACAAAAAATAAATAAATAAAAAAAGTTAGTTATAAGTGTTTTGTGTTTGTGTTTCTGGTTTCCTGCCTAGGCCCAATCCCTGTTAGAGTGTGTGTTTGAGTGGGCCGTTAGGGCTTTTACTGTTTTTACTACGGCTGAACAGCCTAAGATTCTGTTTAACAAGTGCACAGAGTGTGGTCACAAGCTCTCACCAGCCGATGGCCATACTGTGTGTGTTTTATGTTTAGGGGTCGCCCATCTGTCTACATCTTGCGACATTTGTTCAGGCTTTAACTCTAGGGCTTTGAAGGATCGCCGGGCTAAGCTTGTGGCTAAGGGTCTGGTGCCTGCTTCTGCCCTAGAGTCTGCCTCGGTTTCTTCCCCAGCCAGTGACACTGTGCAGGCAGGGACTCAACCTCCCGCTAGGCCTGCTTCAGCGGATTCGTCCCAGAGAGGTAGGGACAGAAGGGACAAGGAGAGATGCCACGAGGAGAGAGACAGGCCCAGAAAAAGATCACCGGACAGGGAGTCTTTCTCCAGCCCTTCTTCAAAGGCACCCAGGTCTCGTTCTCCTCGGCTCCACTCTCCTCGTTTCTCGCCGGAGCCGTTGGAGCCGAGGCACTCCCCTCAGATCCAGCCCAGACCCGAGTCGGTCGCTTCCTCCAGGTTGACTCGGAGTATCTCCGACCTGGATATGGACAGGCTGATGAGGTTCATCCAGTACCAGATTCAGATGGGGGTCTTGCCAGGGCCCTCTCCCATTGGAGAGGGTCCTTCTTCAACTATGTTCCACCCTATTGCTCCTTCCCCGACCCGACGCTTCGGGGCTCTCGGGTCCGAGACCTTTAGAAGCTGTGGGGTCAGCGCCGATGGTTCTCGTTTCCTTGTCACTGGCTGTCACCTTGAGTTCCTCGAATCCGATCTCGGATCCAGGAGACTCTCGGAGCCGTGGTCGGGGAGTCGGATCCGAGGGTTGAGATCTCACTCTTTCGGATTCCATCCTCGGTGCCCGGACTACCCCTCCGTCGGCTCCAGTACCTGCATCGGTGCCGGGCAGAGTCTCACAGCTCACCTACTCGGATCCTACCCAGACCCCTCTGATTATGGATTCTGCTGCCATTACCCTGTCTCAGAGACAGCCCATGCCAAAGCAACCCCAGGTTGTTCCCCTCAGGGAACCCCCGGAGGCTTACGAATCCTCTCCAGAGAGTCCCACTGGAGAGGAACCTCGTAAGCGCAAGTGTAAGAAGAGGCACTTGGACTCCACTGAGTCCATTACCACTGATACGGACTTGGAGGAAGGAGAGGGTTCCCCCAGATCACCTTCAGAGGACGTCTCGTTCAGAGACATTATGGAGATCCTCCACCAAAGAGGAGGTTGGTCAGCCCCCAAATCCTCTGCGGATGAGTCCATATTCCTGGAGGCCTTTGGCGTGGGCCCATCTACTTCCTGGGTCTCCCCTCCAGCGGCCCCCTTGGTGGACCTCATCACCACTAGGGCATGGAAGGATCCTGACACCGTAGAGCCTATACCCAAAAGGCCAGACAAAATTCTTTCTCCACCGTCAGACAGGCAGGCGTGGTCCAAAGAAGCCCCGGTAGATGCTTTGGTGGTTGCAGCTGCCACAAAGAAGGAACTGGCACAGGAGAGTTCCTCGGTTCATCCACCAGACAAAGAGTCCAGGTCGATGGATCATTTCGGGAAGCATGTGTACTCGTCAGCGATATTTTCTATTCGTGCGCTGAATTACTTGGCACATGTCATCCGACTGCAGCGAGACCTTATATCGGAACTAAATGAGTCGCCCCCGGAGTCTCTGTCGCAACAGGACAAGCAGTCTTTCACTGCGAAGATGACTACACTGAAATCAGTGACAAATACCTCTATGCGTCTCCTCTCTCATGCTATGGTGGGAGCCGCTAGAGCTGCTGGTACAGGCGTTGCCTTGAGGCGTCACGCCTGGATCAGGCTGTGTCAATTTGCGGACCCCTTTAAGGCATCTTTCATCAACGCCCCTTTTGATGGATCATCCCTCTTTAGGAAGACTACGCGACACACTAACCCAGAGTGAGAAGGACGGAAATACTTTGTCAGCTGCTGGAATCCGCTTCTCTAACCCCCAGAGGTCCTATTCCAGGAACCAAAAGGGGCAAAAGAAGATGTGGTTCCGGAAATCACAGTCCTTTCGTGACACTCAGGAATACTCATCCCCCAGAGGCAGAGGGGGACGAGACCGACGCTGTCCCAGAGGCAGAGGAGTCCCAGAAACTTCAGGTCTAGGGAACCTTTTTTCAACAGACCCGCACAGCAACCCTGAGGGGTTGCCCAGCTGCTCTACTCTGGAGGCAGTCGGGGGAAGATTTTCCTTACATCCAGCGGCATGGGAGTCCATTACTGCAGACCGCTAGGTGTTAAGCATCATATCCAGAGGATATTCTATCCCTTTCATTTCATGTCCCATAACCCCAGCATGCCTTCGAGATGTTCCACCCGCTCACAGGGAGGCTGCAGCCTTAGAGGTTTCGAAGCTGCTGCAAAAACGAGCCATCGAGCCGGTCCCCCAGATCAATCCGGATCAGGCATCTACTCCAGGTTCTTTTTAGTGCCAAAGAAGGCAGGGGGACCTCAGGCCCATTCTGGTCTATCCTCAACCTGTCGGTAGAGAAACAAAAATTCCGGATGGTCACTCTACAGTCCATTCTACCTTTTCTGAGAGAATGCGACTGGATGTGCATGTTAGACCTCCAGGACGCTTACTATCACATCAAGGTCCACAGGAGCTCCAGGAGGTTTCTACGCTTCTGGCTAGGGGCCATTCACTTTCAATTCAGAGCCCTACCCTTCGGTCTCACCACAGCCCCCAGGGTGTTCACCAAGGTTATGGCGGTTGTAGCGGCTCACCTGAGACTTCAGGGCATTCAGGTATTCCCCTACCTACACGACTGGCTCTTCACTGCATCCATCAAACGTCGCTTGTGTCGGGCCCTACACTACTTTCTCGGTCTGGTTCACAAGTTAGGCATCAAGATCAATATCAACAAGTCCCACCTGGCTCCGGTTCAGATCATAGACTTCATTGGGGCACGGTTGGATTCGATTCAGTCCAAGATTTTTCTCACCTCGGAAAGGATAGAAACTCTCAGACTCCGTGTATCAACTATCTTGGATCACTCGGTAGTCACAGCAGCCGGTGTTCTCAGGGCCCTTGGTTCGATGGCAGCCGCAGTCTCTATCCTCCCTCTTGCATGTCTTCACATGAGAGTCCTTCAGTGGAATCTAGCAGTTCAATAGTCCTGGCTAGACCTTCTGATGAATTTCCACATCCAGGTAAATTGGACATGCAAAACGTCACTCCAGTGGTAGCTTCAATCAGTGGACATTTTCGCGGGGTGCAGCTTTCTAGCCCCTCCGGCTCAAGCCACGGTGACCACGGATGCTTCCCAGCTCAGGTGGGGGGGGCACTTCCTGGGAAGGACGGTCCAGGGCACGTGGTCCCCTCCAGAGACCAAGCTACACATCAGTGTCCTGGAGATGAGGGCAGTGCTTTTTGCGTTGAGAGCCTTTCACCCTGTCCTACCTCTGGGGACGGTAGCCATTCAATCAGACAACATGTCTGTAGTCTGGTATATAAACAAACAGGGAGGGACCCGATCCTACCGCCTTTGTCGCGAGGCCATGAGGGTTTGGGAGTGGGCCATATCCACCAGCCGGTTTCTCATAGCAACGCACATCCCGGGACGCTCAAACATTCTAGTGGACAGTCTCAGCAGGGCAATCCTTCTGCCTTACGAGTGGTCTCTGAAACAATCAGTGGCAGAGATCATCTTCAGTGTTTGGGGTCAACCTTGCTGCGATCTCTTCACATCTCCTTCCAACGCAAAGTGCAGCAACTTCTTTGCTCTGATCCCCCCTCCAGGGGATGTCCCCAGGGATGCTCTATTCCATGCTTGGCCTCCCGGGCTACTGTATGCTTATCCCCCATTACCTCTTATTCCCAAGTTCCTTCAGAGAGCTTGCCGGCTGCAGTGCAAAGTCATTCTCATAGCTCCCTTCTGGCCTCGTCAAGTGTGGTTTCCCTTCCTATGGTCTCACCTGTTGGCTCCTCCATGGACTCTAGATCCATGCCCGGATCTGATTTCTCACCCGTCGGGCTTGCCCTGGCCCAACCTGGACTGTGTCAAGCTGACGGCGTGGCTGCTCCATTTCCCATGATCATCAGGACTCCCAGACTTTCGTCCCCTGTTAAGAATATTCTGGTAGCTTCTCTTAAAGCCTCCACTAGGAAACTACAATAGCAAGTGGAGACGTTTTTGCGTTTGGGCCTCTCAGCGCAGTCTGAACCCGTTTACAGCCCCTGTTCCGTTCATACTGGACTTTCTGGCCGATCTTTTTTGATCCGGCGCAAGTGCTTCTACCATCAAGGTTCAGCTGGCTGCCATCTCCAGTTTTCATGTGGGTGAAAATAAGGTTGCTCTGGCTTCTGCCAAATTGTGTAAAGCTTTTCCGAAGGGCACTTTTTTATTGCGACCACCGGTTAAAGAAACGGTGCCCCCCTGGGATCTGACTTTAGTCCTTCAGGCTTTGACCTCTCCCCCCTTCGAGCCAGCCGGTTCAGTTCGGATTAAGGTTTTGTCGTGGAAGACAGCCTTCTTGGTCACCATCACGTCAGCCAAGAGAGTGTCAGAGTTGCAGGCCTTATCCTCCTTGCCCCCTATTTGGTTTTCCACAAGGATAGGGTTTTGCTGCGTACGAACCCCTCCTTTCTTCCCAAGGTGTCCTCAGCAGCCAATATTAATCAGTCTATAAATTTGCCAGTCTTCTTCCCAAATTTCCAAAATAGAGGTGAACGTAAGCTTCATTTATTAGATGTCCATAGACAGCTTTGTTTTTACCTCCATAGGACTAAACCCTTCCAGAAGTCGGATCAATTGTTTGTCTCTTTTTCAAAACCATTTTTGGGCAAAGCAGTTTCGAAAGTGTTCTTAGCAAGGTGGATCACTCTCTGTATTGCACAGGTTTATAAGGACAAAGGTTTATCTCCTTCTGGTGTATTGAAGGCTCATTCCACTAGAGCAATGGCCACTTCTGCAGCTTTCTGGTCACGTGTTCTGTTAGATGATATCTGTGCGGCAGCGTCTTGGGCCAGTTCGCACACATTCATTTCTCATTATAAATTGGATTTTATTTCTAGAGGGAGAGCATCCTTTGGCTCTGCAGTGCTCAGGAATATCCTTCCATAAGAGCCTCTCAGGAATTTGAGTAGCTGGGGACTCTGTCCCATATGTGCAGAATGAATGAAGTCAACTACTTCAGATAAAGAAGTTATGTTCTTACCATAACGTTCCATCTGAGTAGTAGACTTCATTCTTCTGCACCTTCCGTCCTTCCTTCCCCCTCACTTTCAGTTTTTTTTCTGTTTAGGATTGTGATTATGTTGCCACTTGTGTCAGCAAACTCGATCTGGGGATAGATAGGAGGAAGTGATGTAATATAGGTAAGGGAGGGGCTTTAGAGCTCGGAGCTGATGCTTGAAAAGTTTTGCCGTCTCTGATCTGAATCGGATCCGTATACCCATATGTGCAGAAGAATGAAGTCTACTACTCAGATGGAACATTATGGTAAGAACATAACTTCTTTTTCCCAACCACGTTTATATCACTTTATCGAAATTTTACTACATCGAATCAATAAAGGTTGAACTTTATTGATCGAAATAGTAAAATTTCGTATAATGTAAAAAAAAAAAAAAAAACCTAACTAGCGTAGGCAAAGGGGCAAGCCCCCTTGCACCCCCCACACTCCCCTTACTTAAATATACAAACTCCGAGACCGCACTATATTGAAGTAAACGGAAATCTCCCCCTTATGGAGATTTCCGTTTACCTGTGCAATGTTCTGAACTTTTGACATTGTTCTGCTGACAATATCGTATTCGATATTGTCGGCTTATGACAACATGAACTAGACCCTTCCCAACCACCTCTACTTGGGGTATAAAAATACCTATATAAACACTTTCAGGCAAAGATCCTAAATCTTCTAGACTTTGTTACATGATTGGGAGATGTACATATATCCCCCTATTGTTTCTTTGTGAAATGCTTATCCAATCTCTCTTCCTAATCCTTTCTAAGCTCCTTTGATTGATTCTTATAGTTATCATGCAATGTTGGGATGATGACAGATTTGAGCATAACATGCAAGACTTTCACTAGCAAAAGGTGTACTACTTCCAAAATTTGATGCTCTCCACATTGTTACTTTAGGTCACCTTAGCAAGTCCAAATGGATCCAAATAGATATCAGTGTCTTCAGTGCTTACCACAACAACCAGTTATAGGGACACCATTGTGTTACCCAAGCAAATGCAAATTGTTTGTCTATACCCTTAGATCAGGCTATCCATTTCTGACTTTGTGCACAATCTTCTCTATTACTGCCCCTCTTTGGATATAAATAGAGACAATTTGCCCCATGTTACTCACTCATGTCCTGTTGTGGTAATGCTGTAGCTTTCAATAGCCTGATTTTTTTCACTTTTGCCTAAATAAAGAACATTTTCTAAACTGGGATCTGCTCCCTGGAAATCATCATCTCCGTCTTTCAGGAATATTTCAGCTTATGACTCCTTTAAAGGTAAACTCCTAGATTATTTAGATACTTAATCCTAGTGCAATGCTGTTCTGACCCTTATTACTTCCTTAGGATTTTGCTTTTCTTATGAAAGCTAAAGCTAATCTCTTATATGGTGAGCAACTTTTAGACTGTGTTACTATTGTAAGAATATGTGCATTCTGTTATAATTTGTTTTTATAAACCACCAAGTGTTTTTTTTTTTTTGTTTTGCTTCTTTGTCTAATGTATAACTGCCTTATACCTGTTTGTGGATGAAAGAGGTCCTTGAACCAGCACTTGTACCTGGTTATGACCAAGAAAAAAGTGTCATAGTTATGCTGAAAGCTACACACCACGTTGAAGGTTATGGGTGTCATTAATTTCATATCCGGTAAGGTGTGTTGCCATGGGGTTATAGATGAAACAAGTCACTTCTTTAAGAGAAGTTTACAGACACAGCAGGTAATGAGTAACATAAAAGAATTTGTAGCTGTGCTGGTACTGTCCTATTGTGAGATAACTTTCTGATATTGTCAACTGGAGACATACTTTGGATTGACTTCTGGACTTCTGGATTTGCTAGGTGCAGTCTGCAGCACTGGATGAGATGTTTCGTCAAGGGGAAGGTTGTATTCAGAGATACCAGAAGGCTCTACTGCTGATGGAAGGTCTCTTGCACATCATCACTGACCAGGGTGACATGGAGAACATTACCAAATGTAAGCCATTGTACTGTAGCTGATGGAGTTGTAGCTTGCACAGGGCATGTGCATGTTGGGAAAGCTTAATGCATATAGGAAATAATGTCAGATAAAGTCATCTTTTTTGTATTACAGCTACAAATTATTTTTCTGCCCTATGAAATGAGGCTGTAAACCAGACTGCTATTACTGATTCTTTTATATAATAGACATTAAATATTTTTCTGTATATTTCATAAGAACGGGACGCAGGTTGCATTCATGTACCATAACTGCCCTGATAAATGTTCTACAATTTTTGTAGTCCTTACTGAGTAGTTGCTTCTCTATTCTCTATGTGGAGTATTTATTTTCTGCAGGTCTCATAAAGCCCTCTCAGTTTTAAAACAAGGTCTTGTAGCACCCAAAGTAGTAACATAAAAGAAAACAGTGGTTTCAGTTACTGTCAGCTACCTCCCACCTTTATCCTGTTTCCCCTGTTTGTGTGCATTAGGTAGGGGTGCAGTAAAGTAGGATGGTATTCTTACTGTAGCCTGAACAAGGTCCGCATCATGGGATTCACTGAGGCAGATGCTGCCCTTTGTAGCTTCAGGCAGAAAAAACAGAGTGCAGTGTGTGTAGCACAGCTTTCTGACCATACCAACTATACACACATCATACTGTCCTAACTGTTCCAGCTGTGTGATGATACTCCTTCCTCCTACACTACTTTATGTAACCATACCAGCTGTCTGTGCAACATATTGTCCTAACTGTATCAGCTGTGTACCACCATGCCTTCCTTCCTCACTGTAACTGCAGAACACCTTTTTAACTGTACCATCTTTGTGTGTCACAGTCCCATCCTCACTGTACCAGCTATATATACTTAATAACATCCTAACTGTACCAACAGTGTGCTACCTTGCTTTCCTACCGCACTGTATATGCAGAACACCTTTCTAAGTGTGCCAGCTATCCAGCATGGCAGCCTAGCTCACTGTCCTACTTCCCAGCTGTATGTGCAGCACACTATCCTAATTCCCAGCTGTATGTGCAGCACACTGTCCTAATTACTGGCTTTATGTGTAGCATACTGTCCTGACTACTGGCTGTATGTGCAGCATACTGTCCTAATTACTGACTTTATGTGCAGCACGCTGTCCTGTTTACCATCTGTATGTGCAGCACATTGTCCTAATTATTGGCTGTATGTGCAGCATATTGTCCTGATTACTGGCTATATGTGCAGCATACTGGCCTGATTATCTGCTCTATGTGAAGCATACTGTCCTGATTACCAGCTGTTTGGACAGCATACTGTCCTATTTATTGGCTGTATGTGTTGCATACTGTCCTATTTACTACCTGTATGTGCAGTATACTGTCCTGTTTACCAGCTGTATGTGCAGCACACTGTCCTGATTACCGGCTGTATGTGCAGCGCACTGTCCTAATTACCGGCTGTATGTGCAGTGCACTGTCCTGATTACCGGCTGTATGTGCAGCACACCTTCTGATTATCGGCTATATGTGCAGCACACAGTCCTGATTACCAGCTGTATGTGCAGCTTACTGTCTTAATTACTGACTGTGTGTGAAGCATACTGTCCTGATTACCAGTTGTGTGGGCAGTACACTGTCCTAATTACTGTCTGAATGTGCAGCACGCTGTCCTATATATCAGCTGTATGCTCAGCAAGCATACAGTTGTAGATTTACCAGTTTTGTGCAGCACACTGTCCTAACTATACCAGGTATAGGTTCATAGGTTGGTACTAGGCTGTCGGCCGTAGGGCCTGTACAAGCCTAGCCATAACAATTCCCTGGATATTTCTTCCCACAATATTTACTTCCCTGGACCCCTGTCTAGCAGGGCGACTGACATGGTCCCCGGGGTGAATTTCCTATCTCCCATCCAATCATCAAGGTTCCTTTTGAAGAGGGCCAAGGAGGTGCTTTGCTTGACATGTATGGGCAGTCTATTCCAGAGTATGGGGAGTCTCTGGGTCAGGAACCTATCCCTCCAGCATGTTTTGTTCATTGTGATGGCAAGGTTTAGATCCCTGGAGCATGTGGCTCCGAGGGATTGGGATTTCTTTAAGTGGAGCATGTCCAACAGCTCAGGGTTTGACATGGTCTTGTATGTTAAACAGAGACCACCTCTGAGTAGACAATATGCCACAGAGTATAGCTGGAGTTTTTTTAGATGGTCAGCATATGGCATCTGCTTTAGGCCTGTGATTCTTTTAATGAGGTGTTTCTGCAGTCTTTCCAGCTGTTGCAAATGTCTTGTGAGGTACATAGCAAACGGGGCATTATACTCTATAATGGGTCTAATGAGGGATGAGTACAGTGGGACAACTACCTCCTTTTTTCTGGATGAAAAGCCTTTAGTAATGAGGAGTGCCACATAGAAGGATTTCCTGACTGTTGTGGCGATATGGTTATCGAAGGTGAGACCACTGTCCACCTGTGTCCCTAAGTCTCTCAACACTTTCGGTGTTTAGTGTACTGCCACGTATGTGGTAATTCATGGGTACATGTTTTTTTCAAAAGGGGATAACTATACATTTCTTGGCATTAAGTTTGAGCCCATGGCTCTGGCACCAGGCATTTGTTTCTGTAAGGCCCTGCATAGTGTCTTAATTGTGCCAACTTTAGACAGCACCATCCTTTCCTACTACACTGTCCTGACCGTACCATCTTAGTATGTAGCATACCATTATAAATGTACCAGCTGTGTGCCACCGTTCCCTCATACCACACTGTTCTAACCATGCCAGTTATATATAAAACATATGTATGTATATACAAATTACCATCCTAAATGTAGCAGGTGTGTGCCACCATTCCTAACTGCCACACAGTCCTAACCATGCCAGCTGGGTATCCAACATACTGTCCTGACTGTACCAGCTGTGTATGCCACCACACCTTCCTGCTAGTGTTCTAACGATACAGCTGTATGTACAGCATACCACCTTGACTGTACAAACCATACCAGATATATACCAGCTGTGTGTCATTGTGCCCTCCTATCACACTGTCCTAACCATACCAGCTGTATAAGTATGATACCATCCTAAATGTGCAAGCTGTGTATCACCATTCCTTCCTATCACACTGTCCTAACCATGCCAGCTGTATATACAACATACCATCCTAAATGTACCAGCTGTGTGTGCCACTGTTCCTTCCTACCACACTGTCCTAACCTTACCAGGTGTATATACAAGATATAACATATTTACCTGCTGTGTGTGCAGTCTTGCCTTACTTACTTACTGTATATGCATCACAACTTTTTAACCATACAAGTTGTGTGTATTACTATGTCTTTTATTATAGCAGCTGTATGTGCAGTATACTGTCCTAACTGTTCCAACAGTGATTTGCCACACCTTACTACAACACTGTACATGCTTCACACCTTCCTAAGTGTACCACACTGTGTATCCAGCGCAGCCTTTTTAGAGTACAAGCCATGTGTGCTACAGTGCATTCCTGAAACTGTGCATACAGCACACCTCTCTAACTGTACCACACTGTGTATCCAGCACAACTTTGTAAGTGTACAAGCAGTGTGTGCTACAATGCTTTCTTGTCACACCTTCCTAAGTGTACCACAAGGTGTATCCAGCACACCTTTGTAAGCTTACTATGATGCCTTCTTGATAAACCATGCATACAACACACCTTCCTACCTATACCACACTAAAAAACTCTTTGCATGCAATACACCTTTGTAAGTGTACAATCTCTGTGTGTTACCATGCCTTTCTGACACACTCTGCATACAGCACATCTTCCTAATTGTATAAGTGTATAAACTACATGTGCTTCCTACCATGCCTTCCTGCCACGTCATACATGCAGCACACCTTCCTAACCGCAAAACAGTCTGCATGCATCACATCGTCCTAAATGTAAAACACTGTGCATGCAGCACACCTTCCTACTGTAGGACATGGTGCATGCAGCACACCTTCCTAACCGTAAAACACTGTTCATGCAGAACACCTTCCTAACTGTAAAACACTGTGCATGTAGCACACCTTCCTATCTATAGGACTGTGTGCATGCAGTACACCTTCCTAACTGTAAAACGCTGTGCACCCAACACACCTTCTTAACTGTAAAATGCGGTGCATGCAGTACACCTTCCTAACTGTAAGACACTGTGCACACAGCACACCTCCTAACTGTAGGACACTGTGCATGCAGCACACATTTCTAACTGTAGGACACTGTGCATGCAGCACACCTTTTTAACTGTAAAACACTGTGCATGCAGCACACCTTCCTAACTGTAAAACGCTGTGCACACAGCGCACCTTCCTAACTGTAAAACACTATGCATGCAGCACACCTTCCTAACTGTAAAACACTGTGCACACAGTGCACCTTCTTAACTATAAACCACTGTGCATGCATCACATAGTCCTAACTATAAAACACGGTGCATGCATCACATCGTCCTAAGTGTAAAACACTGTGCATGCAGCACACCTTCCTAACTGTAGGACACTGTGCATGCAGCACACCTTCCTAACTGTAAAACACTGTGCACACAGCACACCTTCCTAACTGTAAAACACTGTGCATGCAGCACACCTTCCTAACTGTAGGACACTGTGCATGCAGCACACTTTCCTAACTGTAAAACACTGTGCATGCAACACACCTTCCTAAGTGTAAAACACTGTGCGTGAAGAACACCTTCCTAACTATAAACCACTGTGCATGCAGCACACCTTCCTTAACTGTAGGAACCTATACTGCAGTACACTTTCCTAATTGTAAATCACTGTGCATGCAGCACACCTTATTAACTATAGGACTCTCTGCATGCAGTACACCTTCCTAACTGTAAAACACTGTGAATGCAGAACTCCTTCCTGACTGTAAAATGCAGTGCATGCAGTACACCTTCCTAACTGTAGGACACTGTGCATACAGGACACCTTCCTAACTGTAGGACACTGTGCACACAGGACACCTTCTTAACTGTAGGACACTGTGCACACAGCACACTTTCCTAACTGTGAGACACTATGCATGCAGCACACCTTCCTAACTGTAAAATGCAGTCAATGCAGTACACCTTCCTAACTGTAGGACACTGTGCACACAGCACACCTTCCTAACTGTAAAACACTGTGCAGGCAGCACACCTTCCTAATTGTAAAACACTGTGCACACAGCACACCTTCCTAACTGTAACTGTGCACACAGCACACTTTCCTAACTGTCAAACACTGTGCTTACAGCATACATTCCTAACTGTCAAACCCTGTGCACAGAGCATACCTTCCTAACTGTAAAATACTGTGCACACAGCGCACCTTCCTATCTGTAACACACTGTGCATGCAGCACACTTACCTAACTGTAAAGCACTGTGCATGCAGCACACCTTTCTAAGTGTAGGCAGCTCTGTATTCCTTACATCTTTCAAACTACGTATAGGATCTTGTCCCTTCTTACAGAAACTTTTCACTGTCTACATTAGGGGATAATTTAGCACTCCCACAGAGGAAAAGTGTTTTTTTTTCTGCCATTCTGTACCTCTTAGTTTAATGTTTTGCATTTAAATTCGGCTCAATAACAGTGCAAGGTGATAAAATAGTGTGCAGTAATAAAAATGACAGTGAGAAAACGTAACCCACTTGTGTCTGAATGCCCCTCTTAAAAATGTTGTGTGATTCAGGGGAGAATTATGTTTAGTTTGGGAGGACACACCTTCTGAACACAGAAGGCATTGGGACACACATACACACAAACACACACAGCATTAAAACATTTCTTGTATTTCCAGTTTTGTGACATTTGTCTCTTTCACTTTTAGACTAGGTACACCAGTAAACTGTATTAGTTATTTTTATGGTGTAAGCCATGTATTTTCATTTCATTTTTAAGAACCTTTATGGACAACCTTTTTTCATTTAGGTCACCCCTGCCACTATTTTCTCTGTAGAGGGAGCTATACCTCCTACCTGCTTATTCCCTGTAGTGAGGGAAGGGTTAGCCTGTGTAATCATAAAAGCTGCTGCGCTGCAAGGAGTCTTTTATTTTCAGATTTATGGTATATTTACTACTCCTTGTTTGAGCCGTGATTTAATGTTTGTGTCCATGCAGGTAGCAAACGTGATTCCATGAGCACAACCCATTTGAGTGCTGAGATTTATCTGCCCCAGCTATCTCTGAGGGATGTCTGCTCAGGGGATAGCTGGGGCAGATAAATCTCGGCACTCAAATGGGTTGTGCTCATGGAATCACAACCCATTTGAGTGCCGAGATTTATCTGCCCCAGCTATCCCCTGAGGCATCCATGGTTCCTGAGATTGACTTTTAATCATTCTCATTCAATGGCAGCAGCTCTGGGCACAGCATCACCAGTATCCTAAGGAATGCTGTGTAACCCGTGATACTGAAGAATGTAAAGAGATTAATGGTGCTTTAGTCTTAAGAAGGAAGGCCAACAATTCATTTTTACATGTTGTCGAGAAGCTGTGATATATGTGCTTCGCAGTTAACTGTCCAGAATACTAAGATGGAAGAAGTGCTCACCCTCTTTCCAAATCTGTCAGCGGCTCTGCCATCTTTATCTAAAGATATAAGGTTAGAAGCTATAAGATGCTTGGAAGAGATTGATTTTGACAGGGAAACATAAAAAGGATCTGCTCTGGGATTTCTGAAAAGTAACCTTCTGAGATTGGAGAATCTTATGTAATTTGTCAAGTTTTCTGGGGGCTGGAGCCTAGCTGAATTAATGGCATCCTCCATAGCTGGCAAAACAGGAGGGATAGCCATTGGTTGCAGAGGATTAACCTGCAACAAATCATAATATTTGTGCCGAGTCTCAGAAATTTTCTACTGTTCTCACTTAAATAACTCATTCTTTGTCAGTTGTCTCTTAAAAGGACAATTCTCACATAAGAGAATCTAAAGAAATATTTTCCTCTGACTCAGATTCCCAGTTTTCCAGAGTAGATAGCTAGGAGGTATAATCAAAGTCCACTTCCTTAACCCGAGTCTGAATCAAAGTCCAAGAGAGATCTTTTTCCTTTTGACTGTGGAGAAGACCTTGACTGTAGGGACTGAATAGCTATAAGTAAGCCCTTGGCAAAAGAAAACCATTCTTTCCTAACATCTTTTGACGAAGGAGTTGAAGGTGCAGACATATGATTAAGCTTGTGTGTCCTCTTCTTGGGAGTCTGTAAAGAAAAAGAGGGCTTTGATATACGGTTATACCCCAGATGACTGATTCCTCAGTTCGAGTCTGTAAATGCTAGATGTCTTCCCTTTCTCAAGACCTGGCAGGAGTAGTTCTCTCTTGTGTAAGGCGGATATATGAGTGGCCTTGTAGAACGTGCCTGTCTCTTGGTTGTTTGCAGCTTCATAAGGAGCAGTGCTAGATGAGATGAGAGAAGTCAGCAGGTGGCTCAGGAACCCAGACATGGCTGCAGCAGTTACCCGCTGACGGCTGAGACATAGAGGGCATTCAAATTGAAGCCAAAGCCTCTCTAGAAACTTTTCTTTAGAATCAGAGGGGAGGCACCCAAGGAACGAGAAGCTTGTTCTATAGCTTTGTGTTAGAGGTTTAAGTTTTTGGTTCTCTGAATGTAGTGGCAAAGAACCTTGTCTGCTTCTTAGGGTTTTCGGAGTAAAAAGATTTACAAATAAAACAAGACTGGATATTGTGTTCCTCCCCAAGCCAGAAAGAGAGGATGTGTGGTGGTCTTTATAGAGAATCTCGCTACCACGTGAACACTTCCACTTTCTTGTAGACATAAATCCCTATAAAACAGGTACAATCTTCTGAGAAAATTCAGGAAGGAAACTTTCAGCAGAATGCTTATCTGCTTACTTGATGAACTAGCTGACTTCTGAATCTGTTAAGATGCAAGGAAGACCAAGTCTTACTAGCATATTCAATAGTAAGAAAATTCTGATTTTTGGTGCCTGCATATCTACTTTCATACCAGTTTGCCCCCTATTTCCAGTGGATTTACAGGCACTTAGAAAGTGACTTAAAGGTTTAGAATCCCACTGGACATCCTGTCCTTGGCTGGATACATCCCATATAGCTTAGGCAACTGCAACAATCTCTGAACCTATGAACAAACTCTACCATGATTTGCATTTTTTGTTTGTTTATTTGTTTACCATTTTGGTAATTTTGTAGCGTAAAAATAATTATTTTCCACTTGCCAGTGACAGCCTAACTGATGACCTCTGTGACAGTATCATTTTCTTTATTTAACTTTACTCCCTCCTTAGGAACTGGAAGGACCTACAACTCTTTGTGTATTCCAGTTGTTTTATTAATGCATTCCTTCCCCATGATAAAGCATCTGTCTTGATCATTTAAGGTGAAATTCACCAAGGATTGGCAGTGGTGCAGAGTGAGAGTTACACATTAGAACAGTTTGAAGACAAGACATTCATAATGAGCTCTGCAGTTCAAGAAGTTCTTCCCATATACAGGGAGTGAAGAACTTTGTTATGACATCTACACAAAGATGCTGCTTCGCAGAATAGATATTTGTAGTGTTTGTTACTCTCCACTGACTGTGGGTGGTCCAGGATGCATGGACTCAAATAGCTTACAGCATGCTTAGATACCTTTGTAAGTTCTGAGGTAGATGTACTCGCCTTTGTTTTCTTTGTTCATAGGTGATTATATGACGTGTAGTCCAAGAGACCATTAACGTGCCTACTCAAATTCCCCGTTGCCCTAAAGCATTGTGTGGTTAAGTAACTTGCTCCAGGTCACACTGTAAGCAAATGAAGGTTGAGGGAATCAAACCATGTACCACAAGGAAGTATCTCCTCAGTTCACTCATGCAGTTTCAAGTTTCTGCTGTAGATCAAGCTTGGTCTACATTTTGCCACAATCACACAATCCTAGCAGCAAACCTATAGGGTTGAAGCTAACAACATTAACCTGCTGGTTACTTAGAAGACACTGATTTATTCTTTCCGCATGCTGGTCACTTTTTATAATTAAAATAAGTCTGCGCCATCGTTGAAACATGAAAAGAATTTTACATGCACAGAACATCAGCCAGGACAGGTACACCAAGTATCCAAAAAGTTATGATCTAAAGTAGTTAACTTCATTTTATCTGCAACCTGTGGGTATACGGATCCGTATCGGATCCGAGCCGGCAAATATTTTTGTAGCATCTGCTCCAAGTTCCGAGCTCCACCTTTTACCCATAATGCCCTACAATCTCCTATCTTCCCTCAGATCTCGTTTGCCGCACCAGTAGTGTGCATCCTGGTCTCCTTTGCTCTGAGCTCAGGGATAGTAAGTGTGTGTTTGAGTGAATATTTTCCCTTCCTCCCCTTGTTTAGTGTATCGCTTGTTCGTCGGTGTAAAAAAAACTTTTGCAAACTTAGAGTAGTTGTTAGGCCTGCCCTTTCCCTACCTGTGTTTGTGTGTGTTTTTTCTGGTAGGTAGTGTTTTTACTTTTGGGTGCAGGACTATGGCTGATCAGCCGAAGCCTGTTTTCAAAAAACGTACAGAGTGTGGCCATAAGCTCTCCCCGGCTGATGGTCACACTCTGTGTGTGATTTGCTTGGGAGTGGCACATTTGTCCACTCAGTGTGCTGTCTGCTCCGGTTTCAATCCAGATGCCCTTGGGGATCGGAAGGTCAAGTTAGTAGCCAAAGGCCTTCTCCCTGCTGCCATGCTGGAATCTGCCTCGGCCTCACTCTCTAGTGTTCTACCTCCCACCCAGACAGAGACTCAACCTCCCTCTTCTTCTTCTGGTGATGGGTCTACTAAAGACAAATCTACAGTCAGCGTGGCTGACAAGGAAAAAGAAAAAGATAAAGAAAGGCGCAGAGAGGATAGGGAGAAGAGGAAGGACAGACATCGCAAGAGATCCCCAGACAGGGAGCTGTTTCTTAGTCCCCCTTCTAAGACCATGAGGCCTGTTTCTCCATGGCTCCGGTCTCCTCGTTTCTCACCGGAGCCGTTGGAACATTCGGACCCGAGGCCTTCCTCCCCATTGCGCAGACCAGCCAGATCTGAGTCAGTGGCCTCTTCGAGGTCGACTCGGAGCTTATCGGACATGGACATGGACAGGATGATGCGGAGATTCATTCAGACCCAAATTCAGATGGGAGTCTTGCCAGGCCTTTCTCCCTCTGGAGGGGGGACCTCCATGCCTTTTTTCCGCCCCATCTCTCCTTCCCCGATCGGTGCTTCGGGGCTCTTTGATCCAAGGATTTTTGGAGCTGGTAGCTCGGCGCCAACGGTTACTCCAACGTCGATTTTGGTTGTTACCTTGAGTTCCTCGGATCCAACTTGTTCGGATCCAAGCGACTCTTGGAGCCGTGGACAGGGAGTTGGACCAGAGGGAATGAATTCTTCGGCTCCAACGTTTTCGAATCCGATCTGTTCCCTCAGACCTCAGGCTACCCTGGCTTCGGCTCCGGTCCCCGCTTCGGATCTGGGGAGGGAGTCTTCCTTACTGGGTGCTAAGGAGGTCCGCTCTCCCTCGGTCTTCGAAGTGGTGGAGAGGGTTCTCTCCCAGGGATTGAGACCCCAGTCCATCCCCTCGGATACCACCCAGGCCCCCCTGGATTTGGCGACGACTCCCTTCATCCTGTCTCAGGGACAGCCCGTGCCAGAGGATCCCCAGGTTAATTTCCCTGACGAAACCCCTGCGGCTCATGAATCCCCTTCTGAGAGTCCCACTGAAGAGGGTCACCATAAGCGCAAGTGCAAAAGGAGGCACTTGGGACTCCCCCGAGTCCCTTATTACGGACACTGACTTAGATGAAGAAATAAGGTTCCCCCAGGTCACCTCCCGAAGACGTCTCCTTCGGAGAAATTATGGAGATCCTCCGTCAGAGGAGAGGTTAGTCAGCCCCAAAACCTTCTGGGGATGAGTCACTGTTCCTGGTGACCTTTAGCACGGGCCCATCTGCTTCTTGGGTGTCCCCGCCAGGGGACCCCGTGGTGGACCTCATCACCAAGTGGGCATGGAAGGAGCCTGACACTGTAGAGCCCATCCCCAAATGCCCTGACAAGATTTTTTCTCCCCCTTTCGACAGACAACCTTGGTCGAAAGGAGCCCCAGTTGATGCTATGTTGGTTGCAGCGGCCACAAAGAAGGAACTAGCACAGGAGAGTTCCTCAGTCCACCCTCCAGACAAGGAGTTCAGGTCGGTGGATAGGTTTGGGAAGCGCATCTATTCCTCGGCGACCTTTTCAATCCATGCGCTGAATTATTTGGCAGATGTGATCCGGCTTCAGCGAGACCTTGCTTCGGAATCCGCTGAGTCACCCCCAGAGTCTTTATCGCCGCAGGACAGACAGTGGTTCTCAGCGAAAATGTCTACTTTGAAGTCAGTCTCAAACACGTTAATGCGACTCCTTTCCCATGCCATTGAAGGAATAGCTAGGGCGGCTGGGACAGGCATAGCCATGAGGCGTCATGCCTGGCTCAGGTTGTGTCAGTTCATGGACCCTTTCAAGGCGTCATTTATCAGTGCTCCCTAAGATGGTTCTTCCCTTTTTGGGAAGACAGTACGTGACACACTTGTCCAGAGCGAAAAGGATGGGAAGAGTTTGTCTGCTGTCAGGATCCACTTCTCTAACCCTCAGCGGTCCTTCTCTAGGAATCAAAGAGGGCAGAAGAAGATGTGGTTCTGAAAATCTCTGCTTTCCCAGGATTCTCAGGACAACTATTCCCCCAGAGGCAAAGGGGGGCAGGATTGACGCCGACCCAGAAGTAGAGGGGGTCCCAGGAATTTTGGGTCTAGGGAACCTTTTTCTGATAGACCCGGTCAGCAGCCCTGATGGGTTGCCCGATTGTCCTACTCTGGAGGCAGTCGGGGGAAGATTGTCCTTAGACCCAGCGACATGGGATTCCATTACGACAGATCGCTAGGTTTTACAGATAATATCCAGAGGTTACTTCGGAGTAGCTGGGGACTCTGTCCCACAGGTTGCAGATAAAATGAAGTTAACTACTTCAGATAAAGAAGTTATGTACTCACCATAACGTTCCGTCTGAGTAGTCATACTTAATTTTTCTGCAACATTCCCTCCCTCAGTCCCATTCCCTCCCTCAGTCCCCTGGACCTTGTCCTGTCTTTTCAGGTTTGGTTCATTGGGCTGAGTTGTGTATGTTTTTAGTTGCAGCAAACTCGATCTGAGGGAAGATAGGAGATGGTAGGGCATTATGGGTAAGGGGAGGAGCTTGGAGCAGATGCTAGAAAAAAATTTGCCGGCTCAGATCCAGTATGGATCCGTATACCCACAGGTTGCAGAAAAATGAAGTATAACTACTCAGATGGAACGTTATGGTGAGTACATAAGTTCTTTTTTTCACCATATTTAATGTTTTGTATTGTACTGATGTGCTTACAGTCACTGTAAGTTGTTTTTATTTTTTGCACCTTTTTATAGAACAGACTGTCCTAGTGGGTTCTGCCATGCTGACGTAATTTTTCCTCCAGAAGATTATATCAAAGGCAAAATGTTTTGTGTGCTCTAGTCTTTATTTTCATTCAAAATAGGACTGTTGTAGCTGCCTTTTTTAACTTTGTCTGAAAGTAGTGAACAGTTTTTTTTTTTATTCTTGTGCCTATCACTTGTCAAGCCTTTTCATCTATAGACCAGTATTAAGTCAGAAACACTTGATGTTATGTTGTCCTACCTCGCAGTAATTCTTGCTGGTTGGGTTTCAGAGCCATTCATGGCCGAATACTAAAGCTTGAGAGCTTCCACTGGCTCAAGGCTAACCCCTGTCCTATGATGCTCTGGGCCACACCCCCACATCTCGTTTGCTGCTCAAGTGATCGAGAAGTGTTCCTGCTGGCTCGTTGGCTAAGTATAGTTTTTTTCAGTCTATTTTATCTCTTTATACTCCCTTTATCTTTCTAGAATGTTAGTTTTCATGTTGTCTGCATTAGGTCACCATAGTTAGTTAGAAATTCACTTCCCAACCTGGTGAGAGTTTCTGTTTAACTTAGAGGGCTCTCACAGACTGTTTAGGTCAAAGGGCCACTTCCACTGTGTTTTCCTTGTCTTGTCTGTGTAGAAGTTAAAATCCATTTAAGTTAGAGGATTCTTTTTTCTTCTTTACTGATTCTTGTTGTTAATTTATATATATATATATATATATATATATATATATATATATATATATATATATATATAAAGTTAGTTTCCCCCTTTATAGTTGTTTGCTGTTACTCTAGTTAGTTTAGCTGTTTTTGTATAGTTATCTATACAGTCTTTTTTTCAGAGTTGCATAATGTCCAAAGACAAGGATAGAGAAAAGGAACCCAAGGAGCATAGGTAGTCAGGGTTCAGAAAGTGTGATAAATGCACACAAAAGATGTCTCTTATGGTTGGGCACACGAGTTGCGTCTATTGCCTCGGTGCCATCCATTTACAGAACCCCTACACCATATGTCATGCATTCAGTAGCAGCGTGCTCCATGAGCATAAAAATAAACTGATGGCAAGGGGTTTATTGTAAGGGCCTTTTCAGGAAGCTCTAGACAAGTCTCAGAGCTCCAAATCTTCCTCCCCTTCTTCAACCCAGTCTAAATCATCCAAAAGACTGGCTACAACAGCTCCAGTTTCAGAGCCACCAAAAAAGACTGTGTCATCAGAACCGAGGGCTCTCAACTCTGATAGGCCTGGAACAACTTCTTCGGCGCCAAGAGTGTCTATGGAGCTGACAGAAGTATCGAGGAGACGGTCTCCTTTATTGAAGCTGATATCTCCAACACTGAGATCTCCTTTTCTGGATAGAGGCAGATCTCCTTCCTTGTCCACCCTTTCTTCTAGGAGTTTATCTGATGAAGATGTGGAGTGGTTGGTGAAGAGATTTCTTCAAACACCAGCCCTGGCTAAAATTTTGACGTCGCCAGACCCAAAGAAATCAGAGCCATCCCATTCAATGTTTGCTTCATCGATTCCTCTTCCAATCACCCTGGAGTCTTCAGAGCCAGAGAGCTTGGATCTGATAGTAGCGGAGCTGTCGGCACTGAGACCACCTTTGGAATCTTTGGTTCAGATTTGGCTCTGATGTCCTCAGCCCCTTCCGATGTCGAGGAGTTTAGGAGCCGACGCTTGCCAGTCAGGTCTGGGGAGGTGAGTCGATGCGGACAGTCGCCCGATCCGACTCAACCCCTTGGTGCCTCGGCTAGTTTGAGCTCGGCTCCTACCTCAGTTTCGGAGCCACCTGCTCCGCCTCAGAGTCAGCCTTCTGTCTCTTTGTAGAGGAGTGTCTCTTTGGAGCGGGGCGGGAGGGCTTTTGAACTGATGAAGAGAGTGCTGTCTTCTCAGACAGCCTCGCTGTTGGAGCCAACTTCTCGTCCCGCCCAGGTGCCAGTGTCTTATCTCATCACCACCACCCCCTCCCAATCGTAGAGACCCAGAACCTCAGGAAGCCCCTGCAGGTGGTATTGTCTCTTCCAAAACCTCTCTGGAGTACCCCTCTGAAGAAGTCCGTCTGAAGAGACTGTGCAAGAGGAAGCACATAGACTCCATTGAGTCTGTCACTTCTGATACCAATTTGGATGAGTCGGAAGGGTCCTCACAGTCTCCCTCTGAGGATGTCTGCTTGGTATCCTGAAACAGAGGGGTGGCTGGAAGCCCACCAACCCTTCAGAGGACGAATCAGTATAACTGTAGGCTTTTGGGTCTCACACTTCCACCTCCTGGGTGACTCCCCCCATATGACCAACTGTTAGGTGTCATATCCCGTAAGGCCTGGACATCGCCTGATACAGTGGAGCCTGTTCCGAGGAGGCCTAATAAATTTATTACTGCTCCCTCAGAGAAGAAATTTTTGGCTAAGAGTGTCCCTGTAGATGCGATGGTGGTGGCGGCGGTGGTAGCCACCAAGGAGGAGCTATCCGAGACCTCCTCATCTGTTCATCCTCCTAACAAAGAGTCTAGGATTATGGACAGATATGGAAAGCGTGCCTTTTCTTCAGTGGCTTTCACCCTTCGGTCGCCGAATTACCTCACCCATTTTACAAGACTTCAAAGGGAACTCCTCAAAGAGGCTCAGGGCTTAATGATATGGTTTCTTTGATACCCTTCTTGACTGCTAGAGACTTTAAGCATTAAAGTTTTTTTGAGAAGCCTTCAATATAGGATGCTGTTATCCATCCACTTTGAGGAGTGACCTCATATATTTATTGATTTCATGTTTTATATGTACATTGATAAATAGTTTTAGATATTAACTTATTAGTTAAGCTGATATTATTATAGATTTATTCAGCACTTAAGTATGACATAAGTTAGATAGAATGTTTCTTAATAGTCTGTCATAGAGTTTGTCTCTTAAATGTGCATTTGATTACATAAAGTGTATATAAAGTTTTATAAGAAGTTTTATATTCAGGTTTTATATATTTCACATATATACGTATATATACATACATTTTCTATATATAGTTCTGTATATACGTTTTTACATTTTTCATTTGCTACTACAAAGTACATACATATATTTTGTATATCTCTGTATATGGTATATATTTATGTATTCATGCATTTAATGTTGTCATATTAACCAAGGGACATTTTATTAGATAGTAGTTTTTAAAAAGTGATGACAAAGTAATAGATAGGGGTGATATTACAAATAGGGCTTCATGTTATACTGTTGTATTTCATTATTCGTGAGGGATTAATGTGATTGGTTCAATAATGAGATAGAAGAGGTATTTAAAGGGAATTAATTTTGTGTTGTTTGAACAGTCTGATGAAGCATTCAGTTGAAAAGTGAAAGCACTTACTGAAACATTTCTTTCATTTTTTGACAGTTTTTATTTTCTTTTTAATAAACGGTCAGCTTCTTGTTGTCGTGTTGTGCCTCAACAAGCTTCTTTCTGGATCTCCTCAAAGAACTTGCAGATACCCTTCAGGGTACAGTAGATTTGGGGTCCGCAGACCCTCACAGCTCTTTACCCTCAATTCCATCGTAAACTCCTCCATGAGACTGATTTCATATGCAGCTGATGGAGCAAGTAGAGCAGCAGCAACAGGAATTTCCCTAAGGAGGCATTCCTGGGATGTGCCTTTGCAAATTTGCCAAACCCTTCAAGTCTTCCTTCACCAGCGGCCCCCTTTGATGGTTCATCCCTTTTTGGAACAAAGGTGAAAGATACTTTTATCAGGTGCGAGCAGGAAGGGAAAGCCTTATCTGCTATTGGAGTCCATTTTTCTCCCCCATCTAGACCTTATCTCAAAGGTCAAAAGGGCGGAAAGATGTGGTTCTGCAAGTTCCAAAAAGGTGGTGACTCTTCCCCCAAGGGCAGAGGGGGAAGTTATAATGGAAGACGCCGACCTTGCAGCAGACGGGGTCCACAGAATCAGGACGACAGAGATACATTCTCTGATAGGCCCTTCCAGCACTCCTGAAAGGGGGCCCACTTGCTCTTCTCTGGAGGCAGCCGAGGGTCGATTGTCACTGTACCCAAATGCCTGGCAAGAAATCTCCCAAGACAAATGGGTACAAACAGTTATATCCAGAGGCTGTTACATACCATTTTCCATTCCCCCTCTGGTAAACCAGTCCTTACCAGATGTTCCACCCGGTCAAAAGGACTATGCAACACAAGTGATACTCTAGTTGCTAGAAAAAAAGAGTCATCCAAGAGGTCCCTGCAGACCAAATGGGATCCGGAACTTACTCAAGATTATGTTTAGTTAAAAAAAAAGACAGGGGACTGGAGATCCATTCTAGATCTCAGCAAGCTAAACAAAGCAGTGAAGAAGTCAAAGTTCCGGATGGTAATTCTGGAGTCAATATTCCCGTTCATCAGGAAAGACAGTTGGATGTGCTCAATAGATCTCTAGGATATGTACTACCATATAAAGATGGACAGGCGATCCAGGAGACACTTACACTTTCGGCTGGGAGCCAGTCATTACCAATTTCGAGCCCTGCCCTTTGGTCTCTCTACAGCCCCAGAGTGTTCACCAAATGCATGGCAGTGATCATGGCTCATTTGAGATGTCAGGGATTCCGTGAGTTTCCATACATAAACGACTGGCTCCTCACCATCACCACCAAGCATCTACTACTACGAACGAGGGACGAAACAATGTCAATTTGCACCAGACTAGACATCACAGTAAACTTAAAAAAATCAGCCATCACAACATATTACCTTTTTAGGCACATAATTGTATTCAAAAGTATGACTGCAAAACTTACCCCGGACCGAATTCAGTCCCTTCATCAGCAAATCAGGATTTTGATGTCAGAGAAGAAGGTTCAGGCCAGGTATGTGCTGCAAGTTCTGGGTAGCCTGGCAGCAGCTATTCTTCTAGTTCCCCTAGCGCGACTACACATGAGGGTTCTGCAGTGGTTGCTATTTGAGCTATTTGCTCAGTGGTCAATGTAACATCTTCTTCTATCACATCAGATCATCACAGAATCTTATGAAAAAGATCTCCTTTGGTAGCTGCAGACAGACCAGTTGTATCAGGGCCACCCCTTTGTCCTTCCTCAACCGAATGCAGTACTGACCATGGATGCTTCCCAGATTTGGGGGGGGGGCATTATCTGGGGATGACAGCCCAAGGCCTGTGGCAAGAACACGAAAGCCACTTGCACATCAATGTTCTGGAGACGAGAGTGGTGCTCTATGCGTTGCAGGCATTTCAGGACTCTCTACGATAGGGACGGTTGCAATTCCGACAGTCAACATGTCAGTAGTGTGGTACATAAACAAGCAGAGAAGGAACCAAATATTACCCACTATGTTGGGAGGCACAACAAGTTTGGAATGGGCGATCGCTTCTCAATGTTTTCTGATAGCAGTGCACATCCCAGGGAAATCCAACGTGATAGCGGGCAAACTCAGCAGAGCTATTTTGTTGCCTCACAGGTGGTCCCTGAAGACAGAGATTGTGGAAAAGATCTTCCAAAAATGGGGTCAGCCTTTCTGCAACCTTTTTGCCACTTCCATGAATGCCAAATGCAGCAACCACTTTGTCCTCATTCCTCCTCCGGGGAAGTCACCAAGGGATGCACTGGTTCACAATTGCCCCCAAGACTTCTCTATGCCTTTCCCCCTTTTCCTCTAATTCCCAAAGTACTGCAGAAAGCCAGCTCATTAAAAAGCACTATGATCCTCATTAGTCCTTCCTGGCCTTGACAAGTTTGGTTCCCCTTTCTTTGGACTTATCTGCTGGAGGAACCTTGGATTCTGGATCCAATTCCAGACCTCTTGACCCACTCTTCGGGGGAGTTCCATCCATCTGTCCAAACCCTCAAGTTGACAGCATGACTGCTTCAATTCCACACTTAGCCAGGTGTTACTCCTTTTCCCCTGCAGTGAGTCATATTCTCACCTCTTCCCGTAAACCGTCCACGAGGAGATTGTATTCCAGTGAGTGGAAAAGATTTTCATGCTGGACTGAGGGACAGAACATAGAACCTTTTACAGCTCCTATTACTGCAATCCTAGATTTTGTTTCCAAACTTTTTAATGAAGGAGCTTCAGCAGCTACCATCAGAGTTCAGTTGGCAGCCATTTCTAATTTCCATACTGGAGAAATGGGAGTTCCTAATATGTCTCATAGGTTATGTAAAGCTTTCCTCAAAGGTACTTTTCTACTCAGACCCCTAATCAGAGAGCCCCCAGTACCTTGGGACCTAAGTCTCGTTCTAACCTCACTGATTTTACCTCCCTTTGAGCCCACATTATCGTGTGATTTGAAGTATTTGTCGTGGAAGACTCTCCTTTTAGTAGCGATAACTTCTGCCAGAAGGGTATTGGAATTACAAGCTCTTTCTATTCATTTCCCTTACATTATTTTTTAAAAGGATAGGGTATCCTTGAGAACTAATACATTGTTCCTTCCAAAAGTCTGTTCAGAGAATAATATAAACAAATCCATTGAATTGCCTGTGTTTTTTCCAAACTACAGTGACAAGGCAAAGTATAAATTGCATCAGTTGGATGCACATAGGCTGTTACATTTTACCTGCGTAGGACAAAAGACCTCAGGAAATCTGACCAGCATTTTGTGTCCTTTTCTGACAAAAAGAAAGGATTGCCAGTTTCCAAAGTAACTTTGTCAAAATGGCTTACTGATTGCATTTCCTTCTCTTACAGTAAGAATATTAAACAACTACCAGGGAAGATAAGAGGACATTCCACAAGAGCAGTCTCAACATCCTCTGCCTTTCAGGCCAGACTTCCTATTGATTCTATTTGTGCAGCTGCCACATGGGAGAGACCTCATACCTTTATCAGTCATTACAAAGTAGATGTGGCCTCCTGGAACAGATCTTCCTTTGGATCCACTGTATTGAAGAGTATCTTTTCCTGAGCTACCCTGGGATAAAGGTGCTAGGGACACTGCCCCAACCAGCAAGAATTACAGCAAGATAGGACAACATAACATTAAGAAGTTATGTACTTACCATAACGTTCCATGTTTGTTGTCCATCTCGCCTACATTCTTGCGTCCCACCCTCCTACGTTTCTGGAGGAACTGGCAGACAATTCTATACTTATGATAATTTTGAGTCTTTTGTTTTTTGTCTCATGCCAGACAGCTGTGTGTGTGTGTGTGTGTGTGTGTGTGTGTGTATATATATATATATATATATATATATATATATATATATATATATATATGTGTGTAATATGGATCTAGGACGTTTGCTTGCTCAACCGAAATCCAAACGGCCAGGCATACTTACGCGAAAGTGCTATTCACCGAAGCAGCACTATCGCGTAAGTATGACTGTTGCCGAGGCTGTACTACGGTGCGGGTAAGGGAAATTTCACTTTTCCCCACTGTATTGTGGTCTCGGAGGGAGAATATTAAAGTAGGGGGGTGTGGGGGTGCAACCCCACACATGGGGGATGGCGGGGGGCGAAGCCCCCCTGCTAAAAAGTAAATGAAGTGTTTTTTTTTTTTTTGTTTTTTTTGTCACACGCTTTGACGAAAGCGCTTTTTCGCTAAAAGCGCTTTTGTTAAAGTGTGTTCGAGTTTTATGGATTCGGCCGTTTGCTCAGTTGAGCAAACGTCCTAGATCCATATGTATGTGTGTGTGTGTGTGTGTGTGTGTGTGTGTGTATATATATATATATATATATATATATATATATATATAGTGTAGTTATTTTGGTTAGTCTAAAATCTTTCGCTTGCAAACAAGATCTGGGGATGTGGCTTAGAGCATCATGAGATAGAGGCTAGCCTTGAGCCAGTGGAAGCTCTCGTGAATGGCTCCGAACCCCAACCAGCAAGAATTTAGGCGAGTTGGACAACAAACATGGAACGTTATGGTAAGTACATAACTTCTTATTAACGTATTTTCTTTTGTTCCAAAACTCTCATGTATTTTATAACAACTTCTAAAAAATCCAAGAAGATACACAATATGGGATTTTACAAAAAGGGTCTAAAAAGAAGCTGCAGAAATGAGAAAAACAGGTAATGGGGAGTAATTGTTAAATTATTCCCCATTTAAATTTTCCCTCTCCAGATTTAATGATTTCCTGAAGAAAGTGTCCTCTGGAGGGGGGTCAGATAATGTAGTTTCTTTGTCATCAGTTTCAGCAACCCATCTAGTGACATAGGGGTTTATATTTAAGCTGGTGAGCTTATCTATAATCCCCGAGTGGGGTACTGTATCAAAGGCTTTTGCGAGGTCCAGGTAGGCTGTGTGGACCACCTTCCCCTTGTCAATGGCCTTGGTGACTATTTCAAAGAAATCGACCAGGTTTAAGAGGCAGGATCTGCCCTTAACAAAGCCGAACTGGGTAGGATCCAGTGTCTGTAGGTCCCCAATATCTTTATTTATAAGGTCCATGATGATCCTTTCCATAGCTTTGCAGACCAAGCTAGTGAGACTTATGGGGCGATAGTTTCCAGGATCCATTGAGGCAAGACCTTTGTGGAGAGGGACCACTGTTGCTGTACGCCACTCTTTGGGTACATATCCTGTAGTAAGGCTGAGATTGAACAGTAGTTTTAGGTTTGGGTTTAGCTCTTCTTGGAGTTCATGTAGGACGCAGCCCGGGACACCGTCTGGTCCCATTGATGCTGTGTTTTTTGCTTTGGAGAGGGCAGCTCTTACCTGAGCATCTGAGATGTCAGGGGGGCAGCACTCTGCTGGGATAGATATTAGCCCTTTTGGAGTTTGCGCTGAACCTGTCAGCTAGGATGTTGGCAATGTCTGTGGGTTCAGTGTATTTTTTGTCATTTTGGACTAATTCTGAGCATATCTGGGAATTCCCACCCAGGTTCCTAACATAACTAAAGAAAGCCTTGTGATTATCCTTAGTGTCCTGTGCAATTTTTCTCTCGAAGCTGGCCTTAGACGATTTTATGAGTGCCCGTAGTTTTTTGCTAATACTGATCAGAGATGCCTTCCCTTTTTGGGATTTTGCTCTATCATGTAGTAGCTTCCTCCTTCTGTTGTATGGTTTGTTTATGGCTGGGGTCCACCAGACAAGACGTCTGCCTTTGGAGGATTGGGTCTTGGTTTTATTTGGGATTGCATGATCCATGCATTCCTGAAGGTGTTCATAGAATGCGTTTATAAAGGATTTTGCGGCCTGGGCCGTATTATCCACAGGCCCGGGGGCTTTGAAGGATTCCACCTTGGTTTTGAGGAGTGTGAAATTTGCTTTAGAGAAGGTTTTCACTGTGGTTTTCTGGGCATGGGGTGGGGTCGGGATGTGAATATCCAGTGAGATTAGTTTATGGTCTGATCTTACCAGTGAGGGATACACTTCTGGTCTGGAGCATAGAGTCCCCATGTTGGTGATGATCAGGTCCAGTATGTTTTCCCCTCTTGTGGGAGTGGTAACAAGTTGTTCGATAGCATTTGAGTTTATAAATTCTAGGAACCTTTGGGCTAGGGTGTTGGAGCTAGAGTAATGCTCCCAGTCTATGGTTGGGTAGTTGAAGTCACCCAATATAATGGTGTTTGGAGAGACCTTCATATTTTCCAGTGTTCTCAGGAAGGCTGAGTGGGGTTCCTGGGTTTGGGAGGGTGGTCTGTAGCAGGCTGTAAACTGGAAGGCAGTTTTACCCACTGTCAGTTGCACATGGATAGTCTCTGATGCTTCGTGCTGTGCCACCAACCTGGAGGTGTGGGCATCTTTGACGAATATTGATACTCCCCCTCCTTTTGTGGTTCGGTCCAAGTTTTGGGGCCGAAAAGCATGGTATGAGGTATAACCTGGTAGTGCTGGGGTGCTCTCTAGAGCCTTGAACCAGGTTTCTGTTACTGCACAGATATCGATGTTCTCCATGCTAAGGAGAGTTTCGAGTGCGTGCATCTTGAGGTTTAGACTTCTGGCGTTGAGTAGCATTACTCTTAGTTTCTTATCCCTTGTGATACCTATGGAGGTGGGTTTGTCTTTTGAGCCTTGCCTAAAAAGGCACTATGGGGGTAGCAAGAGCCTTTGCCAATATCCGAAAGCCCAGGGGTGACAGGTGCAAGCCGTCCCTAGCGAAGCATCGTGGCTTGTCGAGCATGTCATCCCAGGCTGACAGGCATTGGATCCCCTTTGAATGACACCAATACTTAAGCCAATTGTTGAAATTGATAATCTTGTCTTCATACTGTGGCATCATTCTTGGTGAGGGTAAGATGCTACTCAAGGTCAGGGTCATACCGGCCTGGGCTACATGCTCAGAGAGCTCCTCTATGTCTCTTTTCATGTAGTCCAGGGATGTACGTCTCGGGTCATTCACACCAGCATGGACAATGACTGAGTCATATTTGTACTTGCCTTGGAGTGACCTGAGTGCTTGTGTTATGTGGCGGATCCTAGCGCCCGACAGGCAGCTCACCATGACCTTCTCCTTGTTCAGCCTGGTGAGTGGGATGTCAGTGTGCCTGATGATAGAGTCACCTATTACAAGTGTATCAGGTGTGTTGTTTAGCCTTAAGGGCTGTGACTGTTCGGCATACTGGCTTTGTGAGCTATGTGTTGCACGTGTTTTGTTTTGGGGTAGCGGCTGTTTGGGTGTCTGCTTTGGAGGTCTCTGCTGCTTAGGCAGATTTTTATTTAGAGCCTCCAAGTATGTTTTTGTGTGTTTATGTGTTTGGTTTGCTGTCGTGGTAGGTCTATGTGAGACTGGAATTTTAGTGAGTGTGGTTTCCTTCTCCTCCTGACTGGTTACGCCAGTACTGAGTTGAGAGAGCTTAGCCTCCAGTTTGGCTATATGGTTGCATCTCTCACATGTGTTGGAATTTGTTGGGAGGAGGAGAGGGTTGTCTGTGTACATGAGGCAGTTGTAACATTGCCTCAAGATTCCCAGATTCACCAGCTGGACTGGAGAGGAGATTGACAACTGACCTTTGGACATGCTAGAATAGTATTGGGAATTTCTTTATAATTGAAAAAAATGGCCAATGGGGAGCAAGGTATTCCAGGGGGAGTTTGTGAGGGTGTATTGCTTTTAATTTTTTAGTGCTGACTTATATAATTGCTTTAGTGAGCAAGTGCCAGGTAACTTAAATGCAAAAATGGCAAACAGTAACTTTCTTTCAAGTGAAACAAGGAAATAAGTACAGTAAGCAATGCAGATATCACTAGGGATCCACAGAAGTGCTGAAAAGCCGCGTTTTAGGTGGAATTAGCTTTTCAGGGAAATAACAAGCATACAAACAAAACTAGATTCAGCAGGCCTGGATCTAGTCTATGCTACAGCAAACAAGGTGTACCAATTACAGTAAGAAATATTTCAAATATGCAGGCACTATAAGCCTTTAACCAGAAATTCCCAGCTCAGAAGGGCAGAGTCCAGCCTCTTCTCCCACAAGAGTGCAGACCATGAACCTTCTTAATGTAAAATAACTGGCCTGAAGCCCAGGTGCTTAAACCAGAACTAATACACTTTTAGAATAACAGACACTGAGCCCTCAATCAGCAGTTCCCAACTTAGAAGGATGTAAGCTACCTGTCCTGCCACCACAGTGCAGCCCACAAACCTTCCTAATGTAAAACAACTCACAACTTCACATGGATGGGGAGCCTGTTCCATAGACAGGGTTGTCTCTGGGATGCATACCTATCTCTCCAGCAGGTCCTATTTATAGCACAGGCAATGCTTAATTCTTTAGAATGGGTAATTCTGGTGCTGTTTGTTTTGTGGATATGCAGAAGGTCCATCAGAGTGGGGTCTGCCAATGCCCTGTATGCCAGACATATATCTCCCCTCAAAAGCTTGCAGGAGATAGAATACAGGGCTAGGGCGTTGAGGTGGTCTGCATAGGACATTTTACTTACACCCTGTATTCTTTTAGTGAGGAACCTCTGTGGACATTCTAACTGTTGGATATACCTGCTTAGGTACATACCAAAGGGGGCATTATACTCAATGACAGGTCTGATGAATGCCAAACACAGTGGAACAATGACTTCCTTGGACTTCGATGCCATACCTTTGTTTATAAGTTGCGCAACATAGAATCATTTCCTCACCACTGTAGACACATGATGGTCAAAGACTAGATTACTGTCTGTGTGTGTTCCTAATTCTATGACTACTGGGTCAACTCAATGAGGTGTGTTGTCAATATGATAGTTAACAGGGATGGATGACTTCCCAAAGGATACTATTATGCATCTCTTGACATTTAGTTTTAGTCCATGGCTCTGACACCAGTTGTTTGCCTGTGCCAGCCCCTCTTGGAGAACATTTGTGTGAGTGTGATATTCAATGACCGCTCATAATTTGCAGTCATCTGCAAATTTAGTCAACCAGAGACCAGTGACATTGGCTTTGACTTCTGACAAGTAAATGCCAAAAAGGAGCGGTCCAAGGACTGATCCCTGAGGGACTCCACTTGTGACTGGCCTCTTTGTAGAGGTGGACTTCCCAGTTTTCACTTCCTGGGTCCTATCTGTAAGCCAGTTGGCTATCCACTAGGTGACATATGGGTTTGTACCTAACCTCTTGAGTTTGTCAACAATGCCCAAGTTGGGTATTGTGTCAAATGCATTGGCCAGGTCAAGGTAAGCAATGTGAATGATTTTGCCCTCATCCATTGCTTTGGTGCCCTTCTCAAAGAAGTCCACCAGTTTGAGTAGGCACGATCTGCCCTTGACGAAATTAAACTGATTTGGGTCCAGTGCATGGAGGTTTCTTCTATCTCTGTTGATCATCTCTGTGATAATTCTTTCCATGGCTTTACATATAAGACTAGTGATTCTGGGTCTATAGTTTCCAGGGTCTGTAGATGGCACACCTTTGTACAGAAAGATGACTGTTGTCTTTCTCCATTCACGAGGCATGAAACTTGCTTGGAAGCTACAGTTAAATAGTAATTCCAGAGTCCCTGATAGGTCATGTTTCATGCTATTTAGAAGGCATCCTGGAATATTGTCTGGACCCATTGATGCACTATTCTTGGTCTTAGAGAGAGCGTTAAGGACCTATTCTCTAGTAATAGTAGGGGGAGTTATATTTGATGATATTTATTGAGGGAAGGTTGGGGGGACGGGTAAAGTTGGAGCTGAATTTATCAGCCAGGAGGTTTGCTATATATTCTGGCTCAGTATAGGTGGCTCCATTTACAGTGAGCACTGCACACAATTGTGTATTGCCTTTGAGATTGCGGACATAGCTAAATAATGCTTTGTGGTTGTCCTTGGCCTGGGAGGCCAAACCTACCTCAAATTGGCTTTGGTAGACTTTATTTGTTCTCTGAGTTTGTTTAGTTTGATGAGACTGCTTTTAAACTGCTGGGTGCTGCACCCCCTAATTTTTGCCATGATTTTCTTCCTCCTGTTATACAGCTTATTAATTTTGTGATTCCACCAGGGTGGCTTGTTTTTTGAGTTAGTTCTGTACTTCTTCCTGGTGAGTACAACTGCATTTATGTAGCTGTTAACATGCCTGTAGAGGGTTTCTGTGAACAGTTCTGTATAGGCAGCAGTGTTCTCTGGGTTTATGAGGGCTTGCAATTTTTCCAGGTTCTCACTTATTAGCAGGAGGTTAGCCTTAGAATACTTCCTGACTATTCCAGGTTTTATTTTTACTTCAGAGGTGACCATTTTGTGATCTGATCTTATCAGGGAAAGCTTTACCGTAGGGGGTGTGCAGCAGTCTCCCATATTAGTGAGGACCATATCTAGTGTGGGTGCACCCCTGGTTGGTGTATTGACTATCTAGTCTAGGGAGTTTGTGTTTACAAAATCAAGGAATTTCTGTGCATATACGTTTGGTGTCGTATAGGATTTCCAGTTAATTGTGGGGTAATTAAAGTCATCCATGAATATGGTATTGGGTTGGGCGGTTAGTGTTTCTAATAAGTTTAAATACATGGTATGGGTTTCCTGGGTCATAGAGGGGGACCTATAGCTTGCAAGGAAGTGGCACTGGATTTTACCTATGGTGAGTTGAACATGGAACAGCTGCATTGTCCTGTTTGACCAGACTTGAAGTATATTTATTTTTTATGTAAGTATTGACACCTCCACCTTTAGTCCCTGCCTGTAAAGTAGCTGGCCTAAATGTGTGGAAGGCATTATAACCTTGCACTGCTGGTGTGCTCTCCATGGCTTTAAACCATTTCTCAGTGACCAAACAGACAGCATTCTCTAGGATAAAGAGAGCTTCTAGGAGTGGAGTGTTTTGTTTAGACCCGTAGCATTGAGCAGTGATACCTTTAGATTTTCTTGGTTTTGATTTGCTATGTCAGAAGTACTTTTAGTCTGGCATTGCCTAAAAAAGGCACTATGTGGGAAGACAGTGTTTTAGCTAATATTCAAAAGCATAGAGGGAAGAGGTGCAGACCATCCCTGGCAAAACATTGTGGTCTGTTGACCATCTCCTTCCATGCTGACAAATATTGCACCCCCTTAGAATGACAAATTAAATCTGTCCATGCACTTAATATACACTGCATGAATCCATTGTTTTTTTTCAGTATGTTAATTTCTTGTACATCATGTGTCATTTATAATGAAGGGACCAGTTTTAAATTAAATTTAAGCATTAACATAGATGCAGTGATTTTCATAGGTTTATAGGAGGTTACTAGGTTAATAGCACTGGAGCCCTTACAAGCCTAGCCATATTTATCCCGAGTTGCCGCAGTTGTCAGTGATTAAGTGAGTGGTGTTCACAGAGGTTAGGGTCTATGGTAGTTAATACTGACTTCCTGTGTCCAGGGGGGACATGGGCACCATCTTAGGAGCGAATTTGCAGTCGGCCATCCATTGATCTTGGTTGCGTTTGAAGAGAGTCAGGGAAGAGCTCCATTTCACTTGAATTGGAAGCATTTTTCCAGAGAAGTATCAGTCTCTGGGAGATGTACCTATCTGTCCAGCATAACTTGTTCATGTCAGAGGCTAGATTAAGATCCATGGAGCAAGTGACCGTCCTGCAGTTTAATTTATGAATGTGTAGCATTTCCATCAGGGCCGGGTCAGAGATTGCCCTGTAAGCCAGGCACAGGGCACTCCTTAACAACCTGTAAGAGACCGAATACAATGACAGGGCTTGAAAACTTTCTGAATAAGACTTTTTTTGTGTGCCCTCTAATTTCTTGGTGAGAAACCTCTGTGGTCTCTCCAGTTGTTGCATGTGTCTGATGAGGTACATGCAAAAGGGAGCATTGTACTCGGTTACTGGTCTGATGAGAGCTGAGTATAATGGAATTAGAACATCCTTAGATCTAAATGTGATGCCTTTACTTGTGCAATATGCCACATATAAGGATTTCCTTAATGCTGTGGATACACGGTGGTCAAAGTTCAGATTACTATCAGTCTGAGTACCCAGATCACTTACCACTGGATCTACACTTAGGGAGGTGCTATCTGTAATGTAATTAACAGGGATGCCAGCTTTCCGAAAGGGAGTAATAATGCACTTTGTGCATTTAGCTTTAATCCTTGGCACCAATCATTTGTCTGAGTTCACCGTCTGCAGTATATTAACGTCAATGAGAGACTCAGTGATTGCTCCCACTTTGCAATCATCAGCGAACTTGGTCAGCCGCAGGCCATCCAATTTTGCCTGGACTTCTCAGAAATAAATTCCAAACAGTAAGGTGTTCTAGCACAGAACCCTGTAGTACGCCACTGGTGACTGGTCTTTTGTAAGAGGTGAAGTCACCCACTTTGACAATATGTGTCCTGTTGGTGAGCCAGTTGGCTACCCATCTGATAATGTAGGGGTTAGTTCCCAACTGGGAGAGTTCATGACGTATTAAGAAGTGATGGAGTTGTCTAAACGTACAGTGCTTGATTTTTGAAGGGTTGGCCCTTTTGGCATGTATCTGTTTACAGTGCTAATACTTAGTAAGTCTTCTCCTACTATGGCTGTAATGTAACTAGTAGTAAATGAAGAACTGTGTGATGTAGCCAGCTCACTTCAGTCAGCCTGATTTGTGTATCTGATAAGGCATGTGCACACAAAACAAAGTGATGTCATCATTGAGAAAAGCACATCTGATTGATTATACATATTTACATAATGAAATAAGGCTGTACGGTTCTGAATAATGATAAAAAAATATTTTTAAGTAGGTACCCTGTCGTAGAGTAGATGTATTTTGGTTGGAAAAATGAAAAGTACAAGTCTTATAGCCATCCATTTACTAAGTCATACTTGTACTCTGAAGGAAAAACTACACACCTGTTTGAGCACCACAGTTTGATAATCAGCTGCTAGGCAACTGTTCTTATTTCTGTTGACCTCCACACCACGTACTCCCCCCAGATGGGGATGCTTTGACTGGGTGGAAAGCAGAAGGGTGCCCCAGACTGTGGGAGGCAGGTCACCCTCAAACCTCATCTGTACATGGTACTGTCCTTTCCCCTCCCACTGAGACAGGACCATCTTTCATGATGGGAAGGGGAATGAAGATTGGAACTGTGGGAGGGGAGATGAGTGAAGCTGCCTGTGGTGACACATATGCTGTTTTATTCCAGGGCTTTTCTATTAAACCCTACTCTCTGTGGTGCCCTGCATTAACAGGGGTAGTACAGTGACACTGGGTGAGACCTGTGCCCAACTTTGTGAAGACATGTCCCCCTGAAGCCCTACCTACAACACTAGGGTTGCACTGCTGCACTGCCACCACCGATGGTACAGTGCCCTAGTCGCATGTCCCTAGCATGTCCCACACCCTTCCTCTGAGGAGAGACAAGCAGTTTTAACGCCATCACTCCTCTCCTTCCCCACGTCTGCTCCAACAGGTGCGTGAGGTGATTGTCATCTGGTAGTCATAGTCAGGGCCAGAGTACTTGGCTAAGAACAACTACACAGTTTACTGTATACAGATTCTTATTTTCAGTAGTAGAAGTTAGGTGCTTTGAAAATTATCTGTTTTTGAGAAAGTTGGACTTTGCTGCTGTAAGTCTACTACATCTGTTTTGCATCAGTAATTAGTAATGTCTTTTTTTCTGTTTCCTTTCAGGTAAAGTTTGCATTGAACGAAGACTGTCGACACTGCAGTTAGAAATGTGTGGCTGACTGATATTTGTAATCCTCAGCTGATCCTCTTCTGTTGTCACAATCCGATAAGAAACATCTCATCTGCAAGTTTCTTGATTCAATGCTGATTTTTGTTTTCTGATTTGGAACTGGTCCCTAAAGTGCAGTTTGCTCAGTGACTAACTGCAGCACTCTGTTGGAATACAGTACCAGTTCATGAACTAGATGTTTGCATCTAAATAGAGCACCTGATTTTTCTGGGTAACCAGAAGGCTGTTCTCATGACGTCACTGTGTTTTTTAATCATTGTTTTTCAGCAGTCTTTAATTGAAAAGGAAAATGACCTGATATGTTTCAGAGCCACATTGTTGGAGGAATGTAGGGGAAAAAGACTTAAAAATGATGTGGCCAGTTGCATCTGATTTCCTCTGCTCTTGCTGATGCCCAGTCAGTGATAATAGCTTCCAAAATATATAAATATAGTTTTACTTTTGTAAAAAAAAAAAAAGTTCATTATTTTATCAAATGCTGCCTTGAAGCACTTTCCTCACTTTCTAATCTGGAAAAGAATATGGAGATTAGGAGCTCCCACAAGGATAAGCTTAAAAGTTTTCCACCGTCTTAAGCACAGGCATAAATACAGTATAGCATTCCTCTAGCTGAGATGTAGAATATATTTGCCACCTTGTCTTATTTTCACAGGATAGTGTTATTGCATAGTTGTATCCTGCAAAAATGAAAGAAAGAAAATTAGCTGCTTTGAAAGTTTATCTGCAGAAAATGTTTTCTGATCATGTTGCATACGACTGTTGCAGAAAACTATGATACTGTAAGAAAAAGAAACAACTACAGTACTGAGCTGTAGTTGTGGTAGTAAAGTGAATGTACATCCTTTGTGCTGGCGTGGAATGGTGGCTGTTCTGTAAAATATGCCAGACCACAGTGTAGGTGCATATTCCCAGTTACAATATATATATATATATATATATATATATATATATATATATATATATATATATACAGGGCCATTTTAAGCCTAACCAATTACCCCATTTGAGAATGAAACCCTGCACCTTGAGTCTGTAAAGTAAACACCTTGACTATTATGCCAACCTCATGGAGGTTAAATATATTGTCTTAGATATATATATATATATATATATATATATATATATATATATACATACATACACACATGTATGTGTGTGTGTATGTGTGTGTTTTGTATGTGTCTTTCGGCTAATCCCGGTCAGGGGTCACCACAGCGGAACTCCGATCTGCTAATGATTGGGCTAAGATTTTTACATGCCAAGTTACCAGCCCTGACGCACAACCTTCAACGAAGGTACGCCCCTTTACACCTGTCTCCCCACAGAAGACGCTTTAGCTGAGAATCGAATGGTAACTCAGCACGTAAAAATCTTCTACCAATCATTAGCGGACCGGAGTTCCGCTGTGGCGACCCCTGACCGGGATAAGCCGAAAGACACAAACAAAACACACACATACACACACACATACATGTGTGTGTGTATGTATATATATATATATATATATATATATATATATATATCTAGGACAATATATTTAACCTATACATATATGTATATTTATATATGCATATATGTATATTTATATGACAGCCTTAGATCCATTTCAGAAAGGATTATTTTTTTCATTACATAATGTTTTCTTAGCCAAAACAAAAAAAAATGAAATCTTACTGACTTTGCTGTAAACCTTTTTTCAGTAAAGATGCACCATGCTGGGTGTTTGAAAAGATGGTAGCCCTGAGCTAAGTATGAATCAGAAATGTACAAGAATTGTACAGTTTCTGCCACATATCTGCATACCTTGTAATGTATGACTTTGTCTGTAGACCTGTCAGCTGCTTAATAATGTGAGTCAGTGGACCAGTTAAACACAGGGGCACAAATGTACTGTAGTGCCCACACCACTTTAGGCAGTAGTGCATGTCCAAAGGTTTGTAAGAAACCCTGCTGAAGTTCATAGCCTGGCCAGTGATGGTTCTTTGAACTAATTGTGATAGCCATGACTTTTATGTTGGATGATGTCTAAAAGTTATGTTTATGTAATGGTTATTTCATGATACTTGCTTTTATTACTTCCTGTTTTCTTTCTGAGCAGCAGAAATAATAATAAGCTGGCTAGAATTGCTGAAATTTCTACAGCTCTAATACTGGATTTCAGATGTTAACACTGTAGTCCATTTTCTTAAGTTCTTTTTCATTTTTTTTAAGTTCCATAGAAGTTCAAAGATGTTGGCATGACTCATACAGGTTTCCCAAAATGATAAACTTCTAAGCTTATCCTTGATGAAGGCAACCAGCTCTTTATGATATCCTCCTCCCTCCAAAAAGTAATAAATAAAACACTAGCTTTCTAATGGAGGAGCACTTTATGTGTGGTGGAGACTTGAAATGCACCATGGGACAGTGTAGAAACACAGTTACTATAAGAAATGACATTTTGTTCTTTTTCACTTTCTCTGCTTTGTTTTTATTGCACTAGTAGTATTTGTAGTAACATATGTATTTCCATTGCTTAATTATGTTGTCCCATCCCTATCTGCTGAAACCAGCTTGGAACGCACTTCCAACTTTAAAGACTTATTTATTTAATGTTCTTAGAAAAGAGTACATCATTACATTTCTTTTTTCGTTTTGAAAAGCAGATTGTCACACGACTATGTGTGTGCACTTGTGTGTTGAAATGTGTGCTTTCACTTCCAAGTTTTCTCTTTTTAAAATTGTATCTTCTTGGGGGGAGTATTCCTTCCATTGGTAGTTTTCCTAGCCAAAATTTGGCTGTGGTTGCGAGTGGTTAGTTGATTTGTTTGTTAATGTTGTGCATGATACTTACTCCATGTGTAGTGTGTGGTTGTGGGGACTGGCTGCCATCTTTACATTTTTTACCACAATTGTGGCAGTATTTTTTTTTTTTAGTTTGTTTCTGTTTCATTAGTGCTGGTCAGAAGGTGACCCAAGTTCAGTAAACATTGTCTTTTTGCTCTTCATTGACAGAGCTATTCTAGTTGGTACTAGACATGTCAGCCTTTACTGTGTGATACCGACTAGCTTTTAAAGTACTAGGGAAGGTTGTGGATGTTTCTCTGAGAGGCAGCACCTGAATGAACAGAAAGGTTCTGTACATTCCTGGTAAGATGTATCCCATTGTCCACCCCAAGCCTTTGCAGGGACATTTTTAGATGTAAGAAGGCCCCAAGGCTGGACAGCATAGTAGTTTAGTGCTCTTCCCTGAGGGTGTGCAGACACTTTACTTTTGGATTTTTGCCTTATCTAACCTGTGGGTCTTGCATGAAAATACTGTAATGCACACACTGTTATGTTGTGTGATTTCTGTGTTGTCATGAAGTTTTGTTGTGTTTTTACAGTATTCCACAGCATGTCAGTTGCCCCTGCTATGATGAAACCATTGTGTCCACCAAACTTTGTTATGTAGTAAAGCAAAATACAGAATTTACAAACTATACTTGCAGGAGGCACATTTGTAGCACCTTTTCTATTTATTATGTATTTATTTATTTAAAGTTTATCATTTAAGAGCACTGGACCAAGGACCTTCTTCAGACACAGTCTGAGTCTGTGGCACACAGATTTTGACAATATGCGTGTTAGTAGAACATCTAGCAAAGCATGGTATATTAAGTCAATCTTTGTAAGTGATGCCAGTCACAATCCTAAAAAAGGTGACTATGTCTATATATGTTAGTGTGTGTCTTGATGTATGTTATATAAATTGTACACACACACCTGCGTACATGTGTGTGTATGTATATGAAGTATAGACACACACGCACATACATAAAGAGGGAGCATACACAAACCCATATATTACATATATTTATTTTTAGATGTATACAGATGTACAGCCAAAGAGTTTGACATCTTTTCTAAAGACAAAGAAATTGATAAAAATTAATGACAATGAAGAATGGTCAAACTGGTGCTTAAACTGGCGATCCTCAGGGATGTTTTTCTGTACCGCGTCCATTGTCAATTCACCTTCTTTTCTTCCTACCTTTTATCTTTGCATGCAAAGTCGTTTTAAGAACATGAATCTACTAGGAAAAGTTGAGAGCATTGTAGCAGTCTTTAAGAGTGTTCAAAAATTCTCAATGGAAATATACAAACTGCAAGTATCTTGAAGCTTCACATATTAAAAAAGTGCATATGCAGCAGTTTTTTTTTTAATGCGTGTTACTGTAAAGCCATGCATAGCTTTTTCAAGTGGTGCAGAATGTTTAAATGTAGGAAGCAAACATTCTGGAACATTCCAGGTGATGAATTTACAAGTTTTATGGACTGTAGCTGCACCTTCATGTAAAATGTAGACCAAACCCTTGTTCAGTTCTTGTCTTCCAGACAGAGTGGATGAGCTTACATACATTATGTTTTCTTCAGGGAGGGTCACAGTAGCAGTAAATTATAAGCTTTGGTTTACTATCCTTCTCTTTCCCAAAAAGTCCAACCTTACTCTTCCAGTAGTGGCTGTCTTCCCTCTGAGAGCCAGCAGCACAAGTCTGTTCACTTTTGAAGGTAGTGAAGCAGGAAAAGCAAGACTCCCCCAGATATTCGCCATTTTTTTTGCTCTCCATTTCTTTTTGCCATGTGAGTACGTGTGGTCTGTCAGTTTCTGCAAGAGAAATTTGTACTGTGTCATAGTCATTCTGCTAAGTGTTAGACATTTCATGACAGATTTCATTTACAACTTGATTTTCTTCAAAACAATGAAGAATCTTCATCTGTTTATCAGATTATGTCGTCTTTCATATATTAGTTCAGTGTAAAACAAAACTTTTGTCAACATTTCATTCAAAATAAAAGTTTTAAAAGTATCTTGAATATGGGAAAATGGAGATCAAACATCTGCCTTCACCTCCTCTTCACAAAAATGTTAGATCACTTTAGTGATGTCTTTTGGTGGCCTCACAAAAAGCAGCTAAGCTTTCAGTCAGTGGTTGGAAGCCCCAGTGTTCCATCCCCCGAAATATGTGAAAGGGCTATGGATTACAATTTGTTAACTTCCAAAGCAATTAGTTTTCTGCCAAACTTTTAATTTATTTTAATTAACAGTTTGACAGATAACTAACTACTTACAATTGTTTAGCGAGTTTTAAGTTTAATAATTAAGTTGTGCTTCCATAATGATGCCAGTATGTCCTCATGGACACACTAATTGAAAGACTATAGAAGTAGACATCCAGATAGCATTTTCAGTATTCACTGGAATTTTTAAACTTAAATTTTACATGAAAGGCTGATAAGAGTTTTGTTTAGTTTTACAATGAACTAGCGATTGCAAGCAGTAAAAGTTTGTACTACATTTCTTCGTTGCATTGAACTTTTATTTAAATGTTCCTGCACAGAAGAGATTAAAGACAGTCAACAAAGGTACCAAGAAAGCTACTTGATGTCCTTGGTGGTAGAAGGTAAACCAGCACCTTTATCAGTACCCATGTCTGATTAGTCATGGATAATGCTGGAAATAAAAGTGATGGCAGACCTGCAGTCTATTTTAGTGGTAAGCTAGTTACACCAAGAGCAAAAGAGAACCACTGCTGAACCATACATGTACAGTCCTTTAATATCTCTGCCACTGTTGATTCTAAGCTGTTTGCCAGGGAGTATTTAACTGTTTTTAATTCTGCAGATAGGCAACAGTGAAGAGCTGTGTTGGTTTCGTCTCTAGGCCAGTGCGCATCTTTATTTAGAACTGAAAAAATTTAAATCTTCACTGGTAACAGCAAATGTGAATAAAAGAAAATAAAAAAAAAAAAACACCTTCTACTTTATCCTGTAATGAAGAAGAGGGTTTTTAGGTGGTCTAGATTGTATCATTATAGGACATGCCTTCTCAGTCCAAAGATTCCTTGCCAAAACACATGAAGCCATTAATTACATGAAAAATTCCAACTAATGATTCCTGATGTTCTTCGTGTTTCACTGTTGCAGTCATTACAATTGGGTTATCCTGCTGGCAGGCTACCCTCAGTCGGCCTGAATTCCAAAGTCTAGGTCCGGCGTCGGTTGCTGTCGCCTGTTCCCTGATGTCAGTGCGCCAGGGATATAAAAGATGCAGCCGATGCCCTTTTCTTCAGTCTTTCTTGCCACGCGGTGCCTGAAGCAAAAGCAGTTCGCAAATGCAGGTCGGCCGACTCCTGAGTTTTTCAGATTCGAATTTCAGATCCGGAGTCTTCATTAAAGCTAAGTACCCCGTTGGGGAAACTTTTTTCTTGCTCCAGACTGATGTCAGAAAAAGTTAACAATTGTATTTCTTGTGGGAAGCAAATACCTCATAAGGATTTTCATTCTTACTGTATTCCTTGCCTAGGCCCTGACATAACGTTGCTAGTTGTAAGTTTTTTGCTAGATTTAACCAACGCACTATTAAGCGTCGGTACGATTTTGCATTCCATTACTTTGGCACAAGATTTAATTACACAATGCCGTCAGAACAACCGACTACCGGAGTTTATAAAAAGCACAAAGAAAAAGAAAAGGACAGGCATCCAAGATCCAAAACCAACGACGAGGCTTGTGCTAGGCCTGTCGCCGGTTCTCAGTGAGGCGCTTTCGCAGCCCCTGACGCCCGCTACCTCAGAGCCTCAGGCCGCTTCCGACTCCCACGTGGAGCCGATAAGGCCACTGGAAACTCAAGGTATTAGACACTCGGAAACTATTCCGTCAGATGGGCCCGGAGCTGCTGAGCAGGCATTGGCTTCTGAGGGTGTTTTCAGGCCTACACAGTTATATGTGAAACCTACTTCAGCTTCAAAGGCAAAGACTAAAGCAACTCTAAAGATAAAGAAACAAGTACAGCATTCTCCTGGACAGGCCTCCATGCCTAAAAAACAGATGCTTAAAGTGGCCGAAGACGTTATTACTTTGATCAGGGGTTCCCATTCCCCTCCTGATAAGAGGCCTAGGCAAGAGGTAGAATACGAATCTTCAGACAAGGTTTCCATTTCCTCTGATTCCTCCTCTGAACAGGAATATTCTCTTCCTCCCTATGAGGACGGTGATGCTGAAGAATCTATCCCTTCAGCCTCCCCTCCTGAGGATTATTTTTTTGGGGAGACACTGCACACTATGAGGGAGCATTTCCACTGGGAGAGACAGGATTACTCAGAATCCAAGAAAAGGCTCCGAGACTTCCTTTTATTGCCTCAGCACTTGTCCCTTGCTATCCCACCTGTTTTAGACATTGTAGATGGTGTATTTTCAGAGTCCAGTCTATCTCCAGACTCTTTACCACCAGCTCCTGTTAAGCCAGACAGATACTATAGGGTTCCTGATTCACATAAATTTCTTTATAAAAACCCTGCTGCTGACCCAGAAACCTTCTCTCAGGGTCCCAAAGGGGTCAAGGCTTCTACTGCAAAAATCCCTATCCCTTCTGATAGGGATTCTAGGACCCTAGACAGATGGAGTAAAAAGATTTATACTTCTGCAACCTTGGCTGTAAGAGCCTTAAATTGCCAATTTCATATGCTTAAATATCACCAGTATCTTATGTCATTGCTTAAACAGAAAATGTCAACAAATTCTGAAAGTGCAAACAACAAGGAAATGCAGGATTTATTGCATGCAGCTGAACAAGTAGGAAAGCATACTTTGCAATGTGGTTTTGATTCTCTAGAGGCCTCCTACAGGGCCGCTGTTACAGGTTCTGTCATTAGGAGGCATGCTTGGTTAAAAGAACAGAATTTGCCTGATCATGTTAAAGCAAAACTATTACATGCTCCATTACAGCATGATACTTTGTTTGGTGTTAAAGAAAATGGAGGACAAAGCTAAATCTATGCAAACAGTCAAGGATTTCCTGCAGGTACAGCCTCCCAGATGTAGCAGGAACTGGCCCACAAAGAATTGGTCCTTTCCAGTATCCGATAGGCTACAAAGAGGCAGATACAGACGCCCCAGAGGCAGATCACAGCCCCAGGGCTCATACAGGCCTAAACAATGGGGTGCTTCTATCTCCAAGAGCGGAGAGGAAAAATCACAGCCATACAGGGAACAGTCTCAATGACTTCCCCCTTCCAGCGCCAAGCACTTATCTTTTGGCAGCCCCTTTGGTGGGAAAACTAGCATTTTTTTCACAAAATTGGCACATGATCACCCAGGACAAGTGGATTCTAAATACAGTATCACAAGGCTACAGATTCCACTTTCACACCTTGCGAAGCCCAAACGGTATGTCAGACCTGCCACGCAATCAGTGGGAAGAAGCACAAAAACAAGTTTCATCCCTCATGGACATGAGGGCCATTCAACAAGTGCCACAGCAAGAGCAGGGACAAGGATTATATTCAAGACTGTTACAAAGCCTGGAGACCAGTACTGGACCTATCTATTCTAAACACATACCTGGATATTCCAAAATTCAAAATGTTGACTCTACAACAGCTTATGCCCGTGTTGGGCAAAAAGGCTTGGCTTGTGACTTTAGATCTAAAAGCGGCATACCTGCATGTCCCAATCAGACAAACATGCAGAAGATACCTCAGATTCAAAGCTGGCTCAATGCACTACCAATTCTCTGCACTGCCCTTTGGCTTATCTACTGCGCCCAGGGTCTTCACAAAGTGCCTGGCTCCAGTAATTGCATACTGCAGACAAAGAGGAATACAAATATATCCTTACTTAGACGACTGCCTCATTCAAGCAGAGAACAAGGCCATTCTACTACAGCATTTGGCGTTTGTAAAGAAATTACTACCATGTCTAGGGTACACAGTCAACGAACAGAAATCAAAACTAGTACCCTCTCAAGAGATAGTATTCCTGGGTGCAAGCTTAAATACAACTGCCCAGATGGCTTATCTCACGCCAGACAAATGAAGACATCTGGTTACCTATTTCAAACTGTTGGCAACAAAGGTCCAGTTATCTGCAAGACAAATTCTGCAGGCTTTGGGCTTCATGGCATCCTGTATTCTACTAATTCCATATGCAAGACTGCATATGAGGAAGCTTCAATGGTACCTAAAAAGTGTTTGGACTCAACATTGCCACAGCCTGGAAACAATAGTTACTCTCATTCCCTGCGTACAACAGGAGTTTCGATGGTGGGCGAAGGCCTGTCACCAGAACAAGGGACAGCCATTCACTCTACCCCCAGCACACAGATATTAACAACGGATGCATCGGATTATGCCTGGGGAGGCCACATGTAGGAAGATGTATTCAAGGCACATGGTCCGCAAACCAAATGCATCTGCATATCAATCACAAAGAGATGCTAGCTGTTCAAAATGCCCTGACAGCCTTCAAGGACCTACTTCATCCGGGACAACTACTGATAAAGACAGACAGTACCACTGTCATGTGGTATATAAACAGCCAGGGAGGTACTCATTCTTACCCCCTTTGCAGACTAGCCATGACTTTGTGGGACACAGCATTGACTTACCAAGTACATCTGCAGGCACAATTCCTGCCAGGAAAGATAAATGCTCTGGCAGACGAACTAAGCAGAAACCTAATGGATCCCCACGAGTGGAAATTGGATCCACAAGTCTTCAGCATGGTAACAAGGAAATGGGGATGCCTGGACATAGATCTATTTGCCTCACCTCACAACTACCATCTAAAGAGATTCTGCACAAGGACTTATCACAGACAGGCATGGAAAGTGGATGCTCTGTCCTTCAGCTGGAAAAACTTAACAGTATATGCCTTTCCTCCTCTGCCTCTCCTCTCCAAGGTACTCCTAAAGGTCAGACAGGAGAAGCCGAAAATTATACTAATTGCCCCAGACTGGCCACGCCAGTACTGGTATCCAATCCTAAGGAACTTGTCTCAATGCCCAGCCTGGACCTTACCTCAAGTGCCTCATCTACTATCCCAGCAGAACAATCAGATCCTGCACAGCCAACTCAAGACCTTAAATCTGGCAGCATGGAGGATAATGTAGTCATACAAAACACACCTCTTACTAAAGCGGTGATGGATGTCATTTTGGAAACCAGGAGGCCTAGTACTAGAAAATCTTATGCTGGAAAATGGAAGAGATTCTGTGCTTGGAACTAGGCACAAGAAATCGACACAGCTGTTCCAAACATTCCTCAGATTTTGCAATACTTGACTGAGATGCTGGACAAAGGCCTATTCTTCTCATCTATAAAAATTCATGCCTCTGTCATTTTGGCTCATTACAATACAGAGCCACCAATGTTTTCTCATCCGTTATTAAGGCAGTACCTCAAGAGGGGCCAGAAAGTTTAAGGTTTCCAAGGAGATCACCAATACCAGCATGGGACCTCAATTATGTTTTGGAAAAACTCACCCTGCCTCCTTTTGAGCCAGCCGCTACAGCTGATATAAAGTTTTTATCTTGGAAAACAGCTCTGCTCCTAGCAATAACGTCTGCAAGACGAGTCTCAGAGCTACAGGCACTCATGGCTGTGGAACCTTTTATCATGTTTTTATCCAGAGTTTCTCTGAGGACAAACCTGACTTTTATGCCTAAGGTAGTGTCCAGTGTGGCCCTTAACCAAACTATTCATCTGCCTACCTTTTATCCAAACCCACAGAATAAGGGGGAGAGAATTCTGCATTCTTTGGACATACACAGACAGCTGTGCTTCTATTTGAACAGAACCAAGGCTTTCAGAAAGACCGAGCAATTACTGGTGGCATTTGCTGCAGGATCACAAGGAAAGGCTATCTCAAAGCAGACTATTTCAAATTGGATAGGCCACTGCATTTGTTTCTGCTATTCACAACATGGCAAGCCAGTACCTAAGGGCATAAGGCCACATTCATCCAGAGCAGCAGCCTTTCTCAGGGGAGTACCAACCAAGGACATTTTAGAGGATGTTACTTGGAGTTCAGTGCACACCTTCACAAAGCACTATCACTTACCACTCTACTCTAAATCATGGGCAGGCTTTGCCACTGCAGTTCTGCAGGGCCTAATAGCCACTCCTAATGCTATTTAGCTCCAGCCTCCCAACCTTAGCTTTGGGATTCAGCCCAATTGTAATGACTGCAACAGTGAAACACGAAGAACATAGTACAGTTATGTACACTTACTATAAATGTAGATTTTTGAGTGTATTCACTGTTGCAGTCCAGGTTACCCACCCACCATCTCCCGTATCTTTACTGCAACGTATCTGCTCTTCTCTAACCCATACAACCTATGTGGTGTATTTGCTTATAGATGAAGGTATTATATATATTTTGGTGCAAGCATGTTTTATTGGCATATTTTAGCCTACCCTTTGGGGGGCACCTGACATCTGGGGCAAGAAAAACTGAAGAAAATGGCGTCAGCTGCATCTTTTATACCCCTGGCGCACTGACGTCAGGGAAGAGGTGACAGCAACCGACGCCAGACCTAGATTTTGGAATTCAGGCCAACTGAGGGTAGCCTGCCAGCAGGATAACACGATTGTAATGACTGCAGTGAATACACTCGAACATCTACATTTATGGTAAGTGTACACAACTGTACTTTCTCTTTGAAAAGTGTCACATAAACATTGTAATAATGCGACATGGACCATCTGTTTTCTCTGTAGTAGTTTCAGATGATGTCATGATGTCAAATTGTCTCCACCTACACATACACACGCACACACTCACAGCTTCCAGCATGGGTCTATTTCAAAGTATTGAACAGCTGGATTGTTGAAATTCATATGGTCGAAACAAAATAATCGACAATTTTGTCTGTCAAACCGTTCTGATGGAAATCATGGTACTTTGGGGATCAGGGAATATGCCCTTTTCCCCACTGTAGTGCAATCTTGTAGTTCGTCTATATAATTACCAGGAGGTGTGGCATGCGGGGGCTTCTTCCCATGAAAAAGCATTCTTTCTGTTGTTTGCATGTGGTGTTTGGGTTTGTCTTTTTTATTGTCGGACTGAATTGTTGATCATATGGTCTTGATCATATTAGATTTGACAATTCAGTCATTCAATACACTGAAATTGATCCTTCAGCACTCAAGAGAAGTCAGGCCAAATATAAAGAAGAACAGGGTCTCTACAAGCTTCAAAAGCCAGAGCCCTTTATTTTATCTCTCCCCATTTCTTCTCAGTCTGGATAGTCTGTCCCTCGCTCACATTATTTTTTATAAGGAAACAAGATTGCTGGATGTTATGGGAATAAGTTATACACATCTAGTACTTTGACTTTAAGAGCTCATTAGTGTTTATCATGTACAGTTTCCCATGGCTTATTTAGGGATCCAATTTAGGAAATTCTACAAAATTTGACTGACAATGAAGAAAGGAGAAAAGGAAAACCTCAATGCCACTCGCCACTCTTGGTAAAATTGAAGTCTGCACATGAACAGTTGTATTTGATACTTAAAATACTGTTTCCCGATCAGCCATTCAGGGGCTATAATAGCAAGGCATGTTTGACTTGAGGAGTTACACAAACCCTGACGATGTTAAGCCTCAGTTAATGGGTGGTCAGTGATTTAAATCACTGCCTACTGAGAAGACATTCTACTGCATGTTGCATGTGCGTGCATGCATGTGTGGGGTCTGACCAATAATCAGAGGGAAAATAAACATTTCATTGAAGTCCATTTGACTGACAGACCACTCTTCTGTATTTTGCAAACTTTCCCTGAGGTTGTCTAACATTGGAGAATGATATATTAAATAAGAAGTGTAGGTGGCTTGCCCCCCCCCCCCCCCCCGGGGGTGGCCACAGTTGTGCAGCAGTTAGCGTTGTTGCCTTACAGCAAGAGGTTCTCCAGTTTGATTGTTGGCCGGGGTGCCTTCTGTGTGGAGTCTGTATGTCCTCCCTGCGGTTTCGTGGGTTTCCTCCGGGTGTTCCGGTTTCCTCCCACATTCCATATACATACGGTGGGTGGATTGGACTTTCTCAGATTGGCACTAGGTGTGAATGTGTGCATGTGTGTGCCTTCTATGGATGCCAGTCTGGCAACTCGACACCATAAAACCTCCACTGCCAATCGTTCTGCAGACCGATGATCCACTGTGGCGACCCCTAACCGGAGCGGCTAAAAGATGAAGAAGTAGGTTTGCCCCCCCCACAAATACAGTTCAGGAAGGGCTGTGCAGTAGTTTTTTAAATTTATGAAATTTGACAGAATGATCCATTACTGAGATAGACTTCAGTTAAACATACCATATCTAACCAGAGACTTGCTGTTTTGTAAGTCAAATGATGGTATCATCACCGACTTTGACAAGGAAAGCAAAACCAGATTAACTTTTAAAGAAATGTGCCTTGCTGTAACTCCTTAGTGTCAAATGAACTGTCCTTATAATAGAAAAAGTTTTTTACAGGAAGCGTGCTTATTTCCAACAGCTTGTGGCCGGAAGCAATATAGAATCCTCATCTACCTCAAGCCCAGGATGTAAAGGGAGTATTATCAACGCAAGTCCTCCAAGTGACTGAACGCTGTTTATTCCTCACTCTGCCACCCTTCCCTTTATTCCTGGGAGGCAGCTTTTAGTGTTATCGGTCCTTTTGGTGGGAAATAACCATAGACAATAAATAGCTCAGGGTTGTATAATTGCCTTGAAACCACAAGGTCATTCCTTTCCATGCACTCTGTCACATCAGATTAAACAGACTTTACATTTTATGGATCAGTTATTGTTAAGGAAGGAAACTCAAGTTCTTTCCTCCCATTTAGATAAAGGCAGGTTGCTTTTGGTGCCCAGAAGGACAGCACTCTTGAGATGGATCCTACATTAGTCAAACCAAAACACTTTTGTGCAAGCAGAAAAATTCACTGTGGTAACACTTACAAACATGGTAGTCAAATGTAGAAGAAGGATCTTATTTGACAACTCTGGACATGGAAGACACTTACATATCCCATTAAAGAGCATCCATCTTGCATCTTTAGATTTTGTGTAGTATTTCCAACTAAGCCTGAAGTCCACAGCCTCCTGCAGGCTTGCCAGATAATTAGCTCCAATGTTTACAAATGCTGGAAAACAGAACACAACTGTCTTTCACTTTCTGAATGATTACCTTCTGGATCCCGGCCACAGGAACTGTTATACCAACATATAGTTATGGTAAACAACAAGAAATCATACCTGACCTAGCAAGCAGATCTTTCTGAGAACCATCTTTTTTTTTTTTCTTAGAAGATTTTCCTCCTCTTGGGGGAAAAAGCTAAAAATCCAGAAGGCAATAATAAATAGATTTTTTTTTCCAGCAGCAAGAAAATATGTACAAATCCTGGGAAGTTGGTTGTGTTGCATCCTTGTAGTTCCCTATGTATGCTTCATGTGAAAGCTCTCCAAAGGGTCTTCAGGAATGTTTATAACTAGGCATTAGATTACCTGGAGACCATCCTTCACCTTTTGTAATTCTGTCAAAAAAGGAATGTGTTTGGTGGAGGGATCCTGCAATTCTTGCCAAAGAAGTGACCTTTCTTTCCTCCGTCGGTAGTGCAGCAACTGGCAGTAGTGCTTTGGACTGTGCTTTAGGAACCCATTTCAGCAGTCTTTTGGTGCAGGGCACTAGTCTCAGAAAGAAAGACTATTCATAGCAACCCAAAAGAAATGAAAGCAGCATACAGAACCTTAACTATTTTTGGTACTTCCTTGTTATAGCGGCCCCCGGTGGTTTAGTTATTTAAACAGTAAAGATGGCACTTAATCAATGTCAGCTTGGATTTTCTTCTCTGGATTTTTTTTTTTTTTAATTGCTGCTTCAGTCACTGACTTCTTTATCATTCATTTGAAGTTGGCTTTCTAAAGGATGGATGCTGTTTTTGTTTTTTGTCATATTTCCCAACAGAAATAAACGTCAAACAACATAATTGCTCAGATATTTTAAGGACATCCATGAAGCAATCTACTTTATAAGTTATTTAGTTACATATCATATCTGTGACCTGTTAGCCGTGGCATGTGTTAGAAAACGTTACTGTACTTTATTTACCTGCAAGTCCTACATTGATTTACTTTATTGAGCGGCCCCAGCGATATAGTTACATAAATAGTAAAGACGGCAATTGGGCTTTATGGTCATCTACCAGTAAGCAGTACTAAAATACCAGTTTCATGACTACAGGGGGGAATACAGGTTACAATTAGACGTATCAGCAATGATGGCAGGATGCAAGTCGCTGCAAGATTAAACTGTTGTCATGTAACACGATTTTCTACAAAGAAGTCTGTTCAGTAACACTGGAATGGCATTCTGCCTATCATCCCACCAACGTACGCACAGTTTACTGCACAAGTCAGTGAGGAGTGGTTTGCCAACCAAATTTGCCGATTAAGTGCTGTGTTTACTGTTTATGTAACTATATTGTCGGGGCCGCTATAACAAGGAAGTACCCTATTTTTTCAGGATAACTTCCTTTGGGTCACCTTCATGTCAGTATAGAGAATGTCACACTTTGTGAGTTATTTGGTATATTCTCAGACAGTGAGAAGCCAGTTCCAACTCAGTGAAGAGACATTTTTGATCTGGCATTGGGACATTCAGCATTGACATTTCCTGTCTGTAATGTATCTTCCAGGACTGCAGAACCAATTAACAGATTCCCCCAGCAGGCCAACAACTCTGGCTATTGAATGAAATGTAGAATCACAGAATTTTTAACTGTGAGTTTACATTCCATAAATTAAATATTTGGCCAGAAGTGAAACTCTGACACACATCTCAATGGCCATTTGCAAATGCTTTGCTTCCTGTTACCTCAAGAGACTAGAAAGTAGATTCCTTCATTCCTTAGGTGAAAATCTTTCTTTGTGCATTCCTTCCTATCCCTCTCATCCTGAAGGTGCTTCTCAAAGCAAAACAGGAGAGATCTGGTCTCTTGCTTGTAGCTCCTACTTTGCAAGACAGCTGTGCTTCTCGAGATCGATGGTGCTAGCAAGTCTTCTTCCATGATGTTTGCCACTTCATCCGTACTTACTAACTCAGCAGCAGGCAGAGGTCTCCATTCAAACCTCAAGACAACTACTGACTTAGCTTAGAGGACAGTGTGTTAATACCTAACAGTAGTTCAATTTCTAACCAAGTCCTAAGTATTGCAAAGGAATCCAGGAGACCTGTAACAAGGAAATGTTATTTACAGAAATACAAAAGTACTATTTCTTGGACTGCCACAAATGTCTTACACCCGTTGAACTGTCCAATTCCAGGAATTCTGGTTTAGTTGAAGCATCTGTTTGAATGTAGTTTAGCAAATTCCTGCATCAAAGTACACATCACTTTGGATAATGGATAACCCACCTTTGAAAACCTTCCTAAAGACAGTCCTCCCATCTATGAGCTTCAAGAAAACATAGTCCTTTCTCCTCCTTGAAATTTGATCTTTATGTTAGAAAACGTAACTACTTTTGTTTGAACTGGCCAGCACAGTGAATATTTGGTACCCGTCTTGGAAAGCATTTTTTTCTGTTTGCTTTAACCTCAGTAAGATAGATTTCAGAATTATAACTCAATGTGCAAGTCAGCTTACAAGGTCTTTCACAACAAAAAGGCATCTGTAAAGATTAATCCTTTCTTTAAGAAGGTCTCAGCAGTTTCTCTTAAGCAGTCTGTTCAACTCTATTTTCTATCCAAACTACCATAATAAAGGTGGTGATCCTACATATTCTAGATGTATATAAACAGCTAAGGTACAACACCAGGAGGACACATATTTTCTGTAAAACAGATCAGCCAGTGTCACTGTTTTAAAGAAAGGAGAAAAGGGAACAAACCCTGTTAAAGTGGTTTGCCTTCTGTGCTGCCTTTTGCTATGGCAGGTAGAAAGAAATCATTTGCAAGGTCCATAGACCACATTCCACTGAGCTGCAACTTCAGCAGTTTGGTTTAAAAATGTTTATACAGAAAGTATTTCTAGAAAGTTCCACACAGCTACAAGTTGGAAGTACAGTCCATTGGCAGGTCAGGATTTGGAACACCTGTGCTAGAAGGGATTTTGTAAATGTCTTCCTCCCAGGTTAACCAAACAGTGATTGGATTTCTTCCCAAAGGTTATGGTTTACTAATACAGTGACTGTTCGTAAAGACAATAATCGTGCAGCTGGTTGTGAGGTACTTGATGTAGCAGTGGATTTTCAAGTAGAGGCTACTCTGACAGTAAAGCTTGCCTCTTTCCACCCCAACTTCCAGTATGGAAGCTTGTGTGTAGCTGCTGTTAAAATGCTACAATGTTCAAAGCATTTCTTAATTTCATATTTTTTATTATATAAGTGCAGGTTTTAGTACTGGATCTTGGCTTGTCACAACCACACTTCCCTGCAGGGTTTCTAGAGTTCAAGAACTGCAGAGTCAGGAACAAACTGGAGTACGTGCAGGAGTTTCTACATTAGCACCTTTGAAACTGTAAGGACTGCATTGATCCATACAGGGGAGGGAGAGAGTGAGACTGTTAAACTTGGATGGATCTTGGGAAATAGAAGGTCGACAAAGCCAAATCACAGTTTACTGTTGCAGTGACCTTTTCTTGATGAATTACTATGATGGTAAGTGCATTACACAACTGCACTTTCCCATTCTGTCTTGTACTGATACCAGTAAATGGACACCATGTTCCGTTTGCCAAGTGCCTATTGCTAACCTATCAGTGACCTAAGCCCTCTTTTCAGTTGGATAAATCCTGCTGTTTCCTCTCAGTTCTTATTCATTTGGACTATCTTAAAACTGCGGGAAGTTCAGTTGCACTCTACAAATATCACTCTGTGAATGTGGTATGTTCTCTTGCAGACTGTGATGACACAGAATACAGTTTGCTGCTCTCACCTTATGGCATGGTAACCCTGTTTGTACTATGCACAAATCTAGTAGTTAACTGTTGCCTATGCACTGGAAAGTTAATATGGTCTCAAAGGAAGAGGAACAAATAGTTGTATTTTATAACCCATGTGCTGTTTAACAGATGTTGTCAGAGTGCATATCCAGGCCGAAATTAGACAGGGGATGAGGCTTTACTTTATTACCAGCCTGCCTCAAAAGCCTGGTATGGGAAAGTGTAAAATGTCCATAGCTGTGTGCCAAGAGTCTTAGCTGAGTTTAGTGTCACAGGTGATTGTTGCACACTTGCAGTGCGAAGGTGTGGGTGTGCATGAGTCTGAACGTGTGTGTGCGTGTGCTCATAGTGAAGCAGTATGCCCAGCACTAATGTTCCAACTGTATTTAAAGTTACTTGAATGTACCTACAGTGGCCACATTTGTGGCCTACAAATCCTCAACCAATATATATTTTCGTAATACTTGAAAACTAGCTACAATGCGTACAGTTTGGCAGGTTGCTTTTTTTTTATCTAACTGCCTGTAAATAAAAATGTTGGGCACATTAGTATTTATTGCTTTATACGTATTAAGAATTGCAAGAAGAAAAAAAAAATGAATCATATGTGGCTTTTCCATAGCCTTTGCTGTTACCATGTTTTCCTTATTGTCACTGTTTGTCTTTAGTTCCATAAAGATGAATTTAAAATCATTTCACACACACACACAGGTGTATATATATATATATGTATATATATATATATATATATATACATATATATATATATATATATATATATATATATATATATATATATATATATATATTCAGGTTTGTGTAAATGTGTGTTGTATTATTCCTTCAAGTTGATGCCTGAAACTTTGCTTTACAAATGTGTTTTGTGTGTTTTCATTCTGTAACTTCTGTTGTCACCAATATCAATAAAGCAAATCTTTTTAAAACATTGAGAGCTAACTTATTTTATATAGTTCATAATATCTTTGCTTTCCTAAGTCTGTTGTACAAAGTGTGCACATTTTGATTGGGTCTAAGTTGTCCGATGCCTGTATAAACCTACATTCTCTGATCAATTTGTGATTGCATGTTTTGTGGATTATTTAAATATTTATTTGGTAACACATGCGTAGAGTTGTAAAGACAAAGAACAGTGCTTTATAAGCGACACGAGTCATGTGTCATATACTTCCATGGTATCACAGCTGTAGTTAGAAATGGATTGATGTAAAAGTCGTGTGTTATGGCTCCAAATTTTGCACTGTAATACTTCTGTAACCCCAACTGGCATGAATATTTGTATGTGATACAAAAATACATTGAACAGGAAACATAATTTGGAAGGTGTCAGATGCACTGCACAGTTACAAAGGTGGGCAATTTAAAAAAAATATATATTTTCCATCAAAAAATACTCCACTGGTATGTGCGCAAAGATAATTTCTAAAATTGGATTTTAAGACAGTAAGTTTGAGAAGCACAATAACTTCTGTGTGAGGTCCAGATAGGCTGGTACTAGGTTATTGGCCCTAGGGCCTGTACAAGCCTAGCCATAACAATTCCTTGGCTATTTCTTCCCACACTGTTTACTTCCCTGGACCCCTGTCTAGCAGGGCGACTGGCGTGATCCCTGGGGTGAATTTCCGTTCTCCCATCCAGTTATCAAGGTTCCTTTTGAAGAGGGCCAAAGAGGTGCTCTGCTTGACATGTAGGGGCAGTCTATTCAAGAGTCTGGGGAGTTTCTGGGTCAGGAACCTATCCCTCCAGCATGTTTTGTTTATTGTGCTGACAAGGTTTAGATCCGTGGAGCGTGTGACTCTGAGGGATTGTTCATGTTTTGCCTGTGATGATTGCATATAAAAATAGTAAATGGTAGAAAAGTATAGCCAGTCAATCAGTTGAGCAACTTTTTGTCTGTGACTGGCACATGATTGCTGAAAGTGAAACATGGCTGTCAAAAACTGGATGCTTCCAAATATCCCGTTTTTAGTACTGGAGGTTAAAACTTGAAAATGTGTGTTTCAGGGAGGGGAGGTGTAGACTGTGCCGGACCTACTGAAGGCTGAAGATATTGAACTAGGAAGTAGTGCACATGCTGTGACACTGTGGCAGTACAGTTCTTCTAAAAGTGCTCTCTTGTGTTTATCCGCTCTGTAGTAGTCATTGTGTATAGCACATGGGGTGTCTCATTGCATAAGAAATTGTATTATTCATGGGCTGTATTTTTAACGCACATCATAAAATTGTATTTTTTATACATTTCTAATGCACATCACAAAGTTACATTTTTGCTGTAGTCATGACACATCTAGCTAAAACTGTCATACAGTAAGGATACTCTGCACTACATACAGGGGGCAGTACATGTTGGGAAGTACATGTATAAATATGGGCAGTGTACAATTCTCTCTCTTGAGTTGTGTGTTTTATCAGCATGCATTTCATCCTTTATTCACCAGTCTTATGCCATGTATTCCTTATAAGTTATGAGATACATTGGTGAATACAGTAATTGCAAAGGATGGTATGCAACAGAACGTACTTCTGTTGTTGCAATAGTAATGCTAGATATAAAAGTGTACATAGAATGGGTGCTGGAGTTAACCGTTCCATTTTCATGCAGTGGATGTGTTCTGTATGCAGCATTTCATTGTATTCTTAGAAAACCAGAGGGAACACGTCATTTTCAAAGTATGATCTTGTATTAAGAAAAATATGTATGCAAATTAGTAAAATAAGTAAGTACAGACAACTAGTATAAAGTCCTGTAATCATTTTGTTTTTTAATAAACGTAACATTAGACAAAACCACATTTTTAGAAGTTGTAGAAAAGTAACATCGTAAAACAGGTGACCGTTGGCTGATTTGTTAGGGTACAGCTAGAATAAACAAAAGTTCAAATGCTTGGCAACAGATTTTGTTAAAATGACTGAAACTTTGAAAGTATTCTTTTTGTCTGTCTCAGGGTTTGTTATATTTGTTAAGGAAGGTGACACCCCTTTCTTGCCCTCCCACCCACCCATCACACAAACGCACACACACAGGAAGTAGGGTGTTTAGCTTGTGTGACAAAAATTAATTTGAAGTTACACTTGTCCTTAATAAAGACTGACTTTAACTTTTCCAACTTTAGTCAGTATAAATAAAAATATGTTTAAGGTCTTGGTGTAATTACTCTGCATATGTTGAAAGCATACCACTTGATGTTTCTTCATCAAAATATGTGAAACATTCCATAATTTGTGGGAAGATACGTTTCAAATTTGACAGAGGAAATGTGAAGTACAACCAAATCAATACCAGCAGTGTGTGTTCATCATATTGATTACTCCTGCAGTAGCCTTAGCTATATGGGTTATATCCTGACAAGGGTATAAACAGCCAGCCAGCTTCCAAAGTTTCAGGGCACCTTCTACATGTCCAAATTGTCATGCAGATCGAGCTGAGCTGACTAAAAGACAATTTGGGTGCAAAGCCCTTCAGAGCTTTACTGTCTAAGGATTGACAGTAGGCTTGTGCTTTTCTTTACTGGGCACGTAAGTTCCCTTAGGAGAAAAAAATCAATTTTCTTAAAATTGTTGATGTTTTATTACTTTCCTTTTCAGGAAAGTTATTTTAAAGCTCGGAGTGTTGTGTTTTAATGGACTGTCTCCAGACTATAACACACTTTTAAATGAAGCACTTCTTTTTTTTTCTTGTCAGTTTAATAGTGTAACATAACTGAAAACTTTTGGGGGTTTTTTGGAAGAAATTGTGTTTATTTTTCTTTTGTCTGGCTGGCATAGTGTTGTAAAGTGCTTTTTACTATTTTTTTTCTGTCAAAAGAGTAACTTTGGTGGACTGATAGTGTTTACCGGCAATCTTACTTGGGGAAACAGAGGCACTATTTTTGACTTGACCATGGAACAAACTACTGGACCCATGGTTGGTCCTTCCAGCCACAAAAAGAAAAAGTTAAGCAAACAGTTTTTGCCACCACAGCACACTAGCAATTTGCCTAGGCCATTTGTTATACCTCAAACCACTCATCTTTTCCCTCTGGATCCCTCTGGTGTAGCACCTACAGCCACTATGAACCAGGAATTAGGCACATCCTGTATGGCTGTTGGGGTTCCCTCAGTGGGCAAGGGAGAGCCACTTGTCTCAGGCCTAGGAGAGGAAACAGGTAAGGTTTCCCTGTTGTTCTGTAATGTTGTGCCCATCCCCAGGGAAACAGCTGCTGCCATTAGTAATATGGCTTGCTGTATTTTTTTTGTCAAAAAGAAAAAACAGAGAAATCATTCATGTATCTACTCCTCTTCAAATTTCTTTAGGTAGGAGTATTTTACTGGGTGTAGCTCAGAGTTTAATTCAGGCTATTGATCCTTCACAAGCTGGAATTCCAAGAGAACATTCTAAAGCCTTTCTTGACTCCCTCACACAGGATTGTGTTCTGGGATGTCAGCTAGACACCTCAATTCAAAAAGCCTTTCATCCTCAGGAAAAAAATATATTTAGGTCTATTTCTAAGGTTTTCCACTCACTGCAAGAGAATACTTCAGGATTTTGGGACTTGTGGTATCTGAAATTTCTCTGGTCCCATTATCAACACCTTTTTATCTTTTCAAATCACAGTGCTGGGGGTTGTCAGAAGAGAAGTCTTTTGGTGGAGACAACAGATATCCTTAAGTCCAGGTCTCCCCTTCTCCTCCCCTGCTCCAATCAATCACCACAGATTCTTCAGACTTTGCTAGAGGAGCAGTTTCAGGAGGGATAAAAGTCCAGGGGATGTGAGACACCAAGGACAGATACAAGCACATAAATATCAAGGAGATACTTTCCTTGATCAAGGCACTCAACTCTCTGAACCACCTTTGGTCCCTGTGACCTCTTCAAATAGTTACAAACAATACCACAATTATGTGGTACATCAGCAAGCAAGGGAGAACCAGGCCATATACCCCCTTTGCAGACTAGTTGTGTTAGCTTGGGATATAGTTTGACAGCGCAGTCTCACTCTACATGCATCCTACATTCCATCAGAGCAAAACTGTGGCAGACAAGCTGAGCAACCAGGTCAGACCATACTTCTAACTTCTTAGTGCAAGAAATCTGGACAAAGCCTAATATAATGGGGGGGGGGGGCAAAGGCCCAAAAATAGGGGCAAACTGTAAATATTGCTCTTATAAACTTAGAACATTGCTAGAATGACAGCATTTGTATTAGCATGCATTTTCTAAAGGATATGAATTCTGAAACTCAAATGCATGCCATTATTTAGTGATTTCCATCTTCAGTTATCTGCCTAAAAAACAGAAATTTTATTAGGAACATTCCAAAAATTTGAGGCAAAATTCTGGACAGTTGAGAATAGGGGAAACTTTCACAAATGGAAACTAGATCGGGGGTCTTCCAAAATTTGATCCATCTATGGAAAGTTCTTGAAGTAGACTTCTTTGCCTTTTCTCCAAAAACTCAACTGGCGAGATTCTGTTTGAGGACTCCATGCAAGAAGGCTTGGAAGACAGATGACTTTTATTTTCTTTCGACAGGAATGTTCCTCTGTGCATTTCAACCCTTTCCATTAATTTCCAGGGTCCTTCTGAAGATTCAGAAGGAATCCCTCAAGATAATTATGGTGACTCCCTCCTGGCCCAGGCAACTATAGATGTCCTATTTTTCTTTTGCAGTATTCCTGACTTAAGGGAGTTGCCTGCCAAGGCGAAGACCTGATATCGGCCAGTATACCAAAGTCTTTTTCTACCTAAGGTGTGTGGTATGTCTGATGTTGGCAGACAGCAGACATCGGCCATAAAGGAGATATACACGTGCCTCACCCTCAGAACTTCTTTGCTGCCAGTTGGATCACCAGATCCAGATGTCATTCTGCTGTCGGAATTCCTATTCTTGGGCTAAGATAAGTGTCCCATTGGGGAAACCTTTGATCTGATGTTGTTAATCTTCATTCCATTCATCACTGATGAGTTATCGGTTCCATCCACAGAACCAAGTCGGCCTTATACCAAGCTCACGCCAGTCAAAAACTATCAAGCTAAGCTTTTACCCATAGTACCCTTCTCCCTGTTACCTCACATCTTGTTTGCCGTGTAGCCGTAAAGCCACGTTCAAGCCAGCTCTCAGCTAAGTCTTATATTTTTTTATATATATTGCTTATTGGAAAGTCTTGATACTTTATTCAACTGTTATTTTATTAATTTCTACCCTTTTAAAACTGTCACTAAGTTTCTACCCTCTCTTCCAAAATTTTCCTGTCAAACTACCTGTTGGCAACCTTTGTACCATCGCTGGTACATACCCTTCTTCCTCCACCCACTGTGGTAACCTTCTAGTACCATTATTGGGATTTTTCCTTCTGGTCTTTGCCCTGTTTATTTTATTTTATTTACTTGTTCTTGCCCTGCCTTTGGTAGTACTGGTAATTTAACATGTCTGAAAAAAGGGCACTTCAGGCTTCAAACAATGTCTGAAGTGTGGGAGAAAAATGCCACACTCATGATGACTGTGTGTATTGTTTGGGAGTGCCTGATCTCTCTGTTCAACTGCCTTACTCTGTCAGGGCTTTAGATGCTATGTATTCCTATCTTGCCTACATTCTTACCCGTGGGTTCGGAGCCGAATATCGGCTCCGACTCGGTCAACTTTTTTAGCTTAAAGTCTTTTATTGGCTGGGCTAAGCAGGTATCCCATGGTGCACTGCTCCATATCCCCAGATCTCATTTGCTGCTCGTGTAGCTCGGACGTGGTCTCGCTTGGCTGTGGCTAAGTACCTTTTTTTCTTGTCTTGAAAAAGTTTTTATTCATAAACAAAAAGCTATTTTCATAGCTATTGTTTTTAGTGTTAAGGTTGTGATCATGTGCTTGGTTTTTGTGATATCCCGCTATCTGTCCCCTCGGGCTAGGCCCGTTTTCAGTTAGAGGACCTAGTCCTTTTTCCGGTTGCTTATCTAGTGTGTGTGTACTGTTCACTAAACCGTTTGAGTTGAGGTTTGGTCTGTTCCCTTACCTTGTGGCCATCAGCCATTTTAATTAGAGGTTTTTAACATTGCTTCTCCAGTGTGTGTGTACGGTCTCTGTTTATAACTGGTTCCCACGTTTTTTGTGGTGTTGAGTGTGTGTGAGTTCTAGTCAGACTTTTTGTTTTTGCGTTGGTGTTGTTGTGAAAGATGTCCAAAGATTCCAAGGAGCACAAACCTTCAGGTTTCAAAAAGTGCTCTAAATGTGGGTACAAAATGTCCATCACTGATGGGCATTCTATTTGTGTCTATTGCCTGGGAGCCATTCATCTGCAGGAGTCTTGCAGTTTTTGCCATGCATTCAGTCCTAGAGTGCTCCATGAGAGAAAGAATAAGCTGATTTTAAAGGGACTCTTGAAGCCCTCTTTTGAAGAGGCTGTGGATTCGTCTCCCAGTGCTAAGTCAAAATCTTCCAAGTCAAAATAGAGATCTCCGGCTCCGACAGCTTCATCGGAGCCTCCGGAGAAAGTCTCAAAAATTGCATCGACCTCTTCAGCTCCATTGTCCTCGGGGCCGCAGGACGTGTTGGTGTTGATAGAACCGGCGTCGACTCCATTTATATTGGAACCTCTTAAGAGCCAATCGCCCAGTCACAGACCAGTTTCTCCTGAGAGGAGATCTCGATCTCCCTCCCTGTCATCCAAATCCTCCAGGACCCTTTCGGATGTGGATGTTGATAGGGTGGTCCAGAGGCTCCTCCAGTCACCGGGTTTGGCAAAATTATTTTCGGCTCTGCCCCAGTCGGCTCCGGAGCCCGTCCCAACCCCTTCTTCGATCATTCCTCCGAGCGCATCTCTGTCTTCGGAGCCAGAGTGTTCTGCGTCGTGTGATGTTCCTGGGCCGGTTCCGATGGCCCCTTTGGCTCGATCGGTACCGACATCGGCTCGGACCCCATCGGCTCCGTCCTCGGGGTTCGAGACTCGGGATTCTTCAGTCGGGCCCGAGAGGGACATCTTGGGACTTATTTTGGTTCCGAGTCTCCCTCTCGGTGCCTCAGCTCAGGGAACTCCGACTCCCATCATGGCCTCGGAGGCTGGTCGGTCCTCAGACTCGGGGGGGCCTGCCTTCGAGGCTATGTGGACTGCGCTGGCCAGAACGTCAGCTACATCAGGCGGGTCGGTCACTATGTCCCCCACCACTCCGGTGAGAGCCTCTGATCACCACTTATCCATGGACAGCAGAGCACTAAGGCCTAGGGGATACCCCCACAAGTGGTTCCCAAATTTCTGAGGGTCCCGCAGAGTTCGTGCCTGAGGAGCCCCCTAGAAAGAAAACGTGCAACAGGAAGCACATAGACTCCCAGGATGAGTTCCTCACCTCTGATACTGACCTCGAGGAATCGGAGGGGTCCCCCAAGTCATCCTCTGATGATGTTTTCTTCTCCGACATCCTGGAGATACTGAAACAAAGAGGTGACTGGCCATCCAAAGCCCCTTTTGAGGAGGAGTCAGTATTCCTTAAGGCTTTTGGTGCTCAGCCCTCCACCTCCTGGGTGTCCCCACCCTTCAACGAGCTCCTTGATCTGATATGTCGAAGGGTGTGGGCGAACCTTGATTCTGTGGAGCCCATGCCCAGGCATCCCAACAAGTTTCTTTCCGCCCCCCAGGGCAAGGAGTTTCTGTCCGAGGGAGTCCCTGTAGATGCCATGGTGGTGGTGGCAGCCATTCAGAAGGAAGTAGCAGAGTCGTCTTCCTCCATCCTTCCTCCTAACAAGGAATCTAGGATCATGGCCAGTACGGGAAGCATACCCTCTCATCAGCAACCTTTACCTTACGGTCGCTGAACTACCTGTCTCATTTCACTCGGCTCCAGAGAGATCTGCTCAAGGAGTTAGGAGATACTCTTGTGGGTAACGTCCTTGAAGCGGTGGCCCAGACGGTTATCGCCCAGGTGTCTACCTTCAATTCCATTGTCAACTCATCCATGCGGCTCATTTCGTATGCAGCCGAAGGAGCGAGTAGGGCAGCAAGCTCAGGAGTCGCCCTTAGAAGGCAAGCCTGGCTGCGCCTGTGTCACTTTGTGGAGGCCTTCAAGTCTTCCTTCACTGACGCCCCCTTTGATAGTTCTGCTTTGTTCGGGACTAAAGTGAAAGACACCCTCACCAGGTGCGAGCAAGAGGGAAAGACCCTGTCTGCCGTAGGGGCCCATTTTTCCCTTCCTTCTAGGCCTTAACCCAAGGCCCAGCGGGGGGGGGGGGATGTGGTTCAAGAAATCACAGAGGTTTTTTCCTGCCACACAAGGTGAGTCCCCCTCCAGAGGCAGAGGAGGGGGAGGTTATTCAGGGAGACACCGCCCCAGAGGCAGAGGGGGCCCCCGCAATTCGGGAGACCGCGATTCCTTTCGCAGCTGTCCCTACTCTCATTCCTGAGGGAGTGCCCAGCTGTGCTTATCCGGAGCCAGTCGGGGGTTGAATTTCGTTATATCCAGAAGCCTGGGAAAGCATCACCCAGGACCGATGGGTATTACGGATAATTTCCGGAGGTTATCTCATTCAAGCAAGCAAGGGGGAACCAGGTCTTACCCCCTGTGCAGAGGCCATGTGAGTGTGGCAGTGGGCAGTAACTTCCCAATGGTTTCTGGTGGCAACGCACATTCCGAGGAAGTCCAACGTGATTGTGGGCAGGCTAAGCAGAGCTATTCTGATGCCTTACGAGTGGTCCCTGAATCGCCCCGTTGCAGAGCGAATCTTCAGCAGATGGGGTCAGCCTTGCTGTGACCTTTTTGCCAGCCCCCTCAATGCCAAATGCAGCAGCTACTTCACACTGATCCCCCCACAGGGGGAGTCACCCAGGGATGCTCTGGTTCATGATTGGCCCTCCGGTCTGCTTTATGTTTTCCCTCCGTTTCCTTTGCTGTCAAAGGTGATTCAGAAAGCGCAATCCTTGGGAAGCAGAATGATTCTGATTGCTCCACACTGGCCTCACCAAGTCTGGTTCCCTTTTCTTCAACCTTACATTGTGGTTACTCCTTGGATTCTGGACCCTGAACCAGACTTACTGACACACATGTCGGGACAGTTCCACCCCTCCTTGACCCTCCGGTTGACAACCTGGCTGCTCCACTTTCATCGTTAGTTAGACTTCATAAATTCTCACCAGAAGTGGTTCATATATTATCATCCTCTCATAAGCCATCTACTAGGAAGATTTATTCTAGCAAATGGAATAGGTTTTCTATCTGGGCGCATACCCGAGAAATTGATCCTTACACAGCTCCAATTGCTTCAGTCTTGGAGTTTTTGTCTATGCTTTTCCATCAGGGTTCCGCATCGGCTACCATCAAAGTTCAGTTGGCAGCAATCTCTAATTTTCATGTTGCTAATGAGCCTAGTCTCATGGCTCATAGACTATGCAAAGCTTTCCTGAAGGGTACTCTGTTGCTCTGTCCCCCGGTCTCCGAACCAGTCATGCCCTGGGATCTCAATTTTGTTCTACAAGCCCTTACTTTACCACCTTTCGACCCTGCAGTTACCTGTGAATTTTAATTTTTGACCTGAAAAACAGCCTTCTTAACAGCAATCACTTCAGCAAGGCGAGTTTCAGAAATTCAAGCCCTCTCCATCAAACCTGCACACTTAATCTTCCATAAGGACAGGGTTTCTCTTAGACCAAACCCTTCGTTCCTTCCTAAGGTGGCTTCCGTGTCTAATCTCAGTCAGTCCATTGAGTTGCCTGTGTTCTTTCCTCACTTTTCGAACAAGGCAGAATTTAGATTTCATCAGTTGGATGTACACAGACAATTACGCTTCTATCTGTACCAGACAAAAGATATCCGGAAATGTGATCAACTTTTTGTCTCCTTCTCGGAAAACAAAATGGGGTCCCCGGTCTCCAAGATCACCCTATCCAGATGGATATCTAGTTGCATCTCTTTCGTCTACCACGCAGGAGGAAAAGGAGGAGGAAAAGATCTGCCATTTCTGGTCAAGGCTCATTCTACTCGGGCTCTTTTTACATCTACAGCCTATCTAGCCAGATTGTCAATGGATGATATATGTGCTGCAGCTACTTGGGCTTCTCCTCACACATTTGTTTCTCATTACAAATTGGACGTGGTTTCTAGGGGCAGGTCATCCTTTGGCTCCACAGTTCTCTGGAGTATTTTCCTATGAGCCACCCAGTATGTAGGTGCTAGGGACGCTGTCCCACGGGTAAGAATGTAGGTGAGATAGGACTACATAACATCAAGAAGTTATGTACTCACCATAACGTTCGATGTATGTAGTCCATCTCGCCTCACATTCTTACTTACCCTCCCACCTTTCCCCCTTCCTGGAGGATTTGGAGGTTGAGTTGTCCATCTACAGAGTCCCCTTAATTGGTTTATTCTTTCATCTGGATGTTGTGTATGCATGAGGTACGAATGAGTATTGCAGCAAACTAGATCTGGGGATATGGAGCAGTGCACCGTGGGATACCTGCTTAGCCCAGCCAATAAAAGACTTCGAGCTAGAAAAGTTGGCCGAGTCGGAGCCGATATTCGGCTCCGAACCCACGGGTAAGAATGTGAGGCGAGATGGACTACATACATCGAACGTTATGGTGAGTACATAACTTCTTGTTCTCGTACATTGAGTGAAAGAAAGAATAAGTAGATACTAAAGGGCCTTCTTAAATCACCCTTTTCAGAGGCTCTCTCTGCGTCAGAGAGTTCATCCCCTCCTAGGAAAGCAAAAAAGAGGCCACATTCAGTTCCCTACTCACCCTCTGGTGAGAAGGAGAGACAACCTAAATTAGTGAATCTTTCAGTTCCAGACCAGAAACTAGCTTCTATGGCATAGAATTTGGTAGCGTCTACTTTAATATCATTGGCACCTCCTTCGGCATCGACACCATCTACGGCACTGTCTATGCCTAAATCACAGATTTTGACCTCCACACTGATCTCAGCACTGAGCCTTCCAACGATTCCACTCAGGTGGACAGCACTCCCTCGATTGTCTCAAAACTGGAGACGGTGGTGCCATTAGACACTCAAGCACAGACCGAATATTCACCGTCAGTGGATCCTTTCTTGGGGCAGGTATATAGCCCTTTCTTAGAGCGACTGGAGTCCCTGTCAGAAATATCCACGAGATCAACCAGGAGTCTCTCCAAACTAGACATGGTGCACCTTGTGGACCAGCTGCTGAGAGCCAGGGGGATTCCTACAGATTCAAAAACTCAGTCCCTTCTTGGACTTAGAAATATTGCTTCACAGACTCCATCTTATTGTCCTCCTTCGACCTCCTTGCAGGTTTCAAAGCCCACGACATCGATGCCCCTTTTGGCATCCAGAGCTTCGGTGGCAATAGTGGATCTCACTTTGGCCCCAGAGCCGACCCTTTGGCCTTTGGCTCCATCGGAACCATGTCTTCCTCAGACCCAGGATTGGACTACAGGCTCCTCGGTACCAACTTCATCAGTTCTCACCCTGTCTATGGTACTGTCCGTGTTGCTAGGAGCCCTGTTGGTACCGATCTCTCTTGAGGCTCCATTCTTTGGAGTGGGTTCAATGGAGTGGGGTGTGACCCCAGTTCCGAGGTTGTCCTTTTCGGTTCTGGGCCCCCACCCCTCTTCAGGAAGCCCTGCTTTCCAAGCAATGGTGAGGGCCCTTGTCTCTGTAGGGAAGCCTGTGGCATAAGAACCCCAACCGTGTCCTCCCCCTGAGCTGCAGCTGTCACAGGCCACCGTCCCAGGACATCGAGCACGAGACCCCTAGGAGTCCCTATTGCAGGGTTCCCTTTCCTCCGGGTCCTCCTTAGAAGCTCCTGCTGAGGAAGTTCCAAGTAAGAAATTGTGCAAGAGGAAGCACATGGACTTCCCTGAGGAGTCCCTTATAGAAGATATGGATTACGATGAAGGGGAAGGGTCCCCACGATCACCCCCTAAAGATGCTTCCTTTGGAGACATCCTTGAGATATTGAAATAGAGGGGTGATTGGAAGCCCCAAAACCCTTCCTCCAAGGAATCCATGTTCCTGCAGGCTTTTTGTGCTCGACCATCTACCTCTTGGGTGACCCTGCCTGAAGACGAGCTAGTTCAGCTTGTGGTGCAGCATGCCTGAAGGAACCCTGACTGTATTGAGGCAATTCCCATGGTGGCCAGACAAGATTCTCTCTCCCCCTCTGAAGAAAACCCACATTGGTCCAAAGGTTTACCAGTAGATGCGATGGTGGTGGTGGCAGCCACAAAGAAAGAGCTCGCTGAGGAGAGCCACACTGTTCACCCGCCTAACAGAGAGTCCCGAGTGGTGGACAGATTGGGGAAGTGAGTTTTGCTTCATTGACCTTTGAGCTACCTGGCATATTTCACCAGACTCCAGAGAGACCTGATCTCCAAACTGTCTGGTACTCTTATCAGGACAGGTGTCTGACGAGGTAAATGACAAGGTGGCCTCACAGCTTGCAACCCTAGAATCAATATTTAATTTGTCCATGTGGTTAATTTCACATGCAACCGAAGGGGAGGCAAGAGCTGCAGGTTCAGGTGTATTTATGAGACGTCACGCCTGGATGCACCTTTGTGACTTCACGGATCCTTTTAAGTCTTCCTTCCTTAACGCTGCAGTGGAAGCATCTTCCCTGTTTGGCCTAAAGTGAAGGACATGCTAGCCAGGTGTGAGCAGGATGGGAAGACCCTGTCTGCTCAGCATTCCTTCTCCAGGAACAAGAGAAGTGGAAAATTTTGGCACAAAAAGTCTCAGGGTCCTTTTCATGACACACGTGGTGAGTTCACCCTCAGAGGCAGAGGTGGCAACTCTTCTGGAAGACGCCCCTACAGCAGCAGAGGGGGTCCACGTAATCAGGGTTCCAGAGACTTGTTCTCTGGACAACGTTACCAGCGCTCCTGAAGAGCGGTTAGATTGCTTTCCTCTGGAAGCAGTTGGGGGACGTCTTTTTCTGCACCTCAATGCCTGGCTATTAATTACCACCAATTCTTGGGTGCAGAAGGTAATAACCAGAGGTTACAAAATTCCATTTGATTCCTACCCAAAGCCACCAAAACAAATTCCCGATGTTCCACTCAGTCTAAGGGAAGAAGCAGCTCTACAGATAGAAAAGCTGTATCAAAAAAGAGTCATCCAAAACGTCCCACCAGAGCAGATCCAGATTCTACTCAAGATTCTTTTTGGTGCCAAAAAAGACAGGGGACTGGAGACCAATTTTGGACCTCAGCAGTTTAAACAAGTTTGTCACCCAGACAAAATTCTGGATAGTCACGGTTCAGTCCATCCTCTCCTTTCTGGAGGAAGGCAATTGGATGTGCTCGATAGACCTTCAGGATATGTATTACCACATCAAAATGGACAAATGCTCCAGAAGGTTTCTTTGCTTCCAGCTGGGAGCCAATCATTACCAATTCCGCACTCTGTCCCTTGGACTGTCTATAGCCCCCAGAGTGTTCACCAAATGCACGGCAGCAGTGACAGCTCACTTGAGACTACAAGGATTCCAGGTATTTCCATATTTAGACAATTGGCTTCTTACCACCCCCACCAAGCACCTACTGGTAACAACCTTGTATTAGACCCTCTCTTTGGCATATCTTCTGGGAATCTCTATAAACTGGGAAAAATCCAATCTGACTCCAACCCAATCTTTGGAATTTATAGGGGTAATTTTCAATATCCATTCTTGCTTAATCTCTCTCCCAGTTCACAGGCTACAAAGACTAAGGATCCAGCTCTAAGTGATACTCTGCCACAACATGGTTTCAGCTCGAGAGGTCCTGCAGCTGTTAAGTTCAATGGCAGCATCAGTATCAATAGTATCTCTTGCAAGGCTTCACATGATACTCCTACAATGGCTTTTTTTAACCCACTGTTATCCAAACCGTCATCTTTTGTCTTTTCAGATTCAGATAACGAATCAATGCAAGCAGGACCTAACTTGGTGGATGAAGTCAGAGATAGATCTTTGGAGCTGACCCTTCCACCCCTCTCAGCCCAGTGCCACTGTGACCATGGACACCTCTCTGATAGGGTGGGGGGGGGGGCATTTTCAGGGAATGACAGTCAAAGGCACATGGTCCGATATAGAGGCCAATCTGCATATAAATGTCCTAGAACTGAGGGCAGTGCTTTTGGCATTGCAAGCATTCCAGTCTGCCCTTCCTTCGGGAACAATTGCTATCCAATCAGACAATGCCAGTAGTTTGGTATATCAACAAACAAGGAGGAACCAAGTCCTACCCCCTATGTTGAGAGGTCATGAGAGTTTGGCAATGGGTGATAGCTTCCAACTGCTTTCTGATAGCAACGCATATCCCAGGGAATTCCAATATGATTGTAGACAAGTTGAGCAGATATATTCTCCTGCCTCACGAGTGGTCTCTGAACTCCAACATAGCGGCAAAGATTTTCAGCCATTGGGGCCAGCCTTCCTGTGACCTATTCACTTCCCCGTCCAACCACAAATGCAGCAACTACTCCACCCTAATTCCCCCGCAAGGGGAGCCCCTGAGGGACGCTCTAATCAAAGATTGGCCCACAGGACTTCTGTATGCTTATCCCCCCATCCATCTGATTCCTCAATTTGTGAAGAAAGCTCTTTGGTTGAAAAGCAAAGTGATCCTAATAGCACCTTATTGGCTTCGACAGGTATGGTTCCTCTTTATCTGGCCTCACCTACTTTGTTGACCATGGATCCTGGATCTCCCTCTAGATCTGATTTCTCACCCACAAGGGTTGAGCTACCCAAACTTGACCTGTCTCAAGCTTACAGCTTAGCTTCTTCACATCCAGTGATCGCCAGGCATTGTCATTTCTCCTCTCCAGTATGTGACATTATCCTGGCTTCGCATAAACCATCCACCAGGAAACTTTATGCTGACAAATAGAAAAGATTTCCAATTTGGTCTAGACAGAGAAAACTAGACCCATACTCAGCACCGATCTTTGCCATACTACAGTACTTATCAAACTTCTTTGAAGAGGGTGCCGCAGCATCAGCTATACGAGTTCATTTAGATGCCATTTCAAACTTTCATAATGATTTCGGTGACTCCTCCTAAATTTCACATCACCTAAGCAAAACCTTTTTAAAAGGAGTCTTTCACTCCAGACCTCCAGTTAAGCAGCCCATACAACCATGGAGTTTCACACTAATTTTACAGGCTTTAACACGGCCTCCCTTTGAGCCTGCAGCCACTTGTGACATCAAGTTTCTATCTTGGAAATCTCTTTTACTGGTGGCCATTACATTGACCAGATGCATTTTCGAACTCCATACTCTGCATGAGCCATCCTTATTTGATTTTCCATAAGGACAGAGTATCACTCCGGACCAGTCCTTCCTTCCATCCCAAACTAATTTCTGAGTTCTCTATTTATCAGAATATTGACCTACCAGTCTTCTTTCCCAAATTTTCAAGCAAAGGAGAGTACTGTTTACATTTACTTGACATTCACAGACAACTGTGATTTTACTTGGGACAAAAAACAATCCGCAAATCAGACCAGTTATTTATATCTTTTTCTGGTCCTCAAATGGGAAAGTCATTTTCTAAAGTGACCTGATCGAAATGGCTTAGAGACTGTATAATTTTCATTTATCATCACGAGAAAAAGTCTACACCACAGAAAATCAAAGCTCACTCCACCAGATCAATGGCAACTTCTGTAGCATTCCATTCTAGAGCTTCCATGGATGACATCTGTGCAGCAGCTACATGGGCTACTCCTAATACCTTTATCACTCATTACAAATTGGATCTGGTCTCCAGGGGAAGAGCTTCATTTGGCTCACTGGTGATCAGGAATATTCTTCCATAAGGGCCGCCCAAGTGACACATGGTAGCTGGAGACTCTGTCCCATCAGTGATGAATGGAATGAAGATTAACAACATCAGATAAAGAAGTTATGTCTTACCATAATATTCCATATGTGTTGTTGATCTTCATCCATTCATTACATCCCACTTTCCTTCCCCTCCTAGAGGCTCCTGGGGATACTTTGGGTCCAATTTCTGAATTAGGGTTTTTGCTCAGAGACATCCTCAGATTTACTAATTATAGGCAAACTCGATCTGAGGTTACAAGGAGAAGGGTACTATGGGTAAAAGCTTAGCTCGAGAGTTTTTGGCTGGCATGAGCTTGGTATAAGGCCGACTCAGTTCCAAGGACGGAACCGATGACCCATCAGTGATGAATGGATGAAGATCAACAACACAGATGGAATGTTATGATAAGACATAACTTCTTTTTTTTGCTACCTTTCTTTTTCCTTGAAGTTCATGTCATCCAGAAAAGAGAAATGTGACTGTAGATGACAGATTCCATGCAAAGACAATCATACTCAGTGCCTTTTTTGCCCAGGCTCTCAGCACGACCACAAATCCTGTACTATTTGCCAATGTTTTTTCCCTAAAACTCTCCAGAGTTGGTTATCCTTCCTTGCAATACACCTTGGAAACCAACATCTCAAGCTTCTTGCAAAAAGCATTATGGACATTCCTGTGGACCCAACGACCAAGCCTGTAAAATGGAAAGCTAAAAAACATAGGCCCAAATCCAAAGCTGTGCTTCTCAAGTCATCTCTCATGAAGTGCATGAGAGCTCGGAGGCACGCACCAAGTGAGATCCAGATCCACAGATTGAGCCTGCTTCACAGGCTGTCCTAGCTCTAGACGCATGCACGTCCAGAGAGGCTTCTCAGATGTCGGCATCCAAAGTCAATGGGGAACTGAGGCTTATAGTGTTAGAGGGCCCTAGGGGGGTTACCCAGATAGTCATTAGGAAGAATGTTGAATCCAGTACTGTAGAGTGCAGGCCTACATCTAGCCCTCCTTCTTTGCACCACATAAATACGCCTACAAAGAAGATACAAAAAAAAACATGTCTCTCCTTCTCCTGATCCAGAGAAGGAATGGTTGAACTTTTCACAAGGCCTTTTCAAGGCCTTTATGGCCCTTAGGCCTTCATCAGGTTGTGCTGCTTCCCCTCCACCAGGGCCTTCTTCCCCTAGGAAGAGACCTAGGCCCCTTCTTATCTGGAATGATGACTTCTCTTCTGTGGAGGAGAAGAAATTGAATTGGTCTATTCCTCCCAAATTCCCTCCATTTTGGATTATGCCTTCCCCAAAGAGGACTCCAATGGGGCAGATTCTCCCATGGAGGAGATTTCCTTCAGGGAGACTATAAAATGCAGGACCATTTCAGGTGGGACTCCACAGAGATGTCAGAGGTCTAGAAGTGTCATTATGACCTACTCCAAATCCAGACCCCCAGTCCTTCACCATCCCACCTGTAATTCCTACATTTCTGGATGCTTTTGATTCCACTTTCACCCACCCAGACTCACAGCCCCTAACCCCTATAAACACTGATATTACAAAGTACCCAAGGACGTCCAATTCCTTTTTAAGGCACCAGCTGCAGATCCCTCAGTTATTTCTGTTGCCTCTGATAAGGCCTCCAGGTTTATTCCCTCCTCTTCCCTGCTGCCCTCAGATAAAGACAACAGGCAGTTGGAAAGACTGCAAAAGAAAATTTATACCTCTGCTACCCTGGCCTTCAGAGCTTTAAATTATCAGACATACATGATTAAATACAACTTGGAGCTCTTTCCCAGGTCTCTAAATTGGTATCAGATATCCCTGACTCTGCAAATAAGGCCCTGGCATCCTCTGTCCTTGCCACCTCTTCTCAGGTAGCCAGACATTCTATCACGTGCACCTATGATACAGTAGAAGCCTTCACTAGGACTGCCGCTTCTTCTTCTGCCCTGAGAAAGTTTGTCTGGCTAAGGCTTCAACCTCTAACTGAGGATATCAAGGCTAAACTGATGGATGCCCCCCTGGATTATACTTCCCTGTTTGGGAAACTTTCCACAGAGCCCTTCAAGTCTCTGCAAGAAAAATGCAAAGAGCTTAAGAATCTCAAACACATTTTGGTATCCCCTGTGCTTAAATTTCACAGGAATTACCCTACGAAACAAACTTGTGTATGTAGGCAATCCAAAGCTCCTCAATCTAGACCTAAAAAGAGAGTTTAAGAAGACACAACAGTTTCCCTCCTCTTCTGCTTCTGTCCCTCATATAACCAAGCAGCCCTTTCCTGACCTAATGGGCTCATCTTCATGACTCTTGCAACAACCTAATTCCCCTTGACCCAATGCCTTTCCCTCTCCCTTCCTTCATGGGAACTCAGCAGTCAGGGTTCTTGGGTGTTAAGTATTATAAAAAGGGGGTACTTCATGGTTTGGCACAAAGTGCCTGCCTTTAGTGTATCTCACTAGCACAAAAAGATCAACTCCCTCATTTCCCACCATTTCTGCTAGAACACCTACAACAGGGCACCATAGAACATATTCCCCACAGGAAAGAGGGAAGGGGCTGTTACTAACGCATTTTCCTAGTTCACAGGAAGGAAAGACCCCTGAGACCAATACTGGATCTCTCCTACCTCAATGATTTCCTCATAGTCCCTTCTTTCAAAATGTTAACCCTACAAACACTGTTTCCTCTTGTCCTCCCTCAGGCATTTCTAGCTTCAATAGATATCATATCCCATTTCACCACAGATACAGGAGATTCCTATGATTTTCTGTGGGATCCTCACACTATCAGTTCTTGCTTTTGCCTTTTGGACTCTCTGCAGCTCTGAGAGTCTTCACAAAATGTCTAGCCCCAGTAGTAGCCTTTTGCAGGCTCCAGGGGATCTTAATTTACCCATACCTAGATGACCTCTTAATCCAAGCCACTTCTCAAGCAGAGTTGAACAAATTCCTCCAAATGGCAATAGCCATTCTTCAAAACCTGGGATTTACCATCAACTTCAAGAAGTCATCCCTGGACCCAGCCCAAGATCTCATATTTCTGGGCTGCAGATTTCAAACCCTGAGCATGATGGTGTCTCTCCCACCTTCCAAAGCTCAGGGAATCTCACTAATCTTTGCAGAGACACTCCACCTAAATAATATTTCTGCCAAGCATTTCCTCAGGATCTTAGGCCTAATGACATTTTCCATACCAATGCTCCCGCTGGCAAGGCTTCACATGAGGAAGCATCAATGGTTCTTCAAATTGGTATGGTCTCCGCATGCTCACCATTTAGAACACCTGATTCTGCTCTTTCCATGTCTAAATTAGGAACTCCAGTGGTGGATCTCACAACTATCTCTAAACCCAGGCCTTCCCATTCACCCTCTACCAAATACTCAGACCTTATTTACTGATGCCTCAGACATGAGCTGGATGGTAGCCTTAAACCTCCACGTGGCTCAAGGGCAGTAGTCTCCCTCCCAAATGAAGGAACACATAAATGTGAGAGAAATGAGGGCATTATTTTTAGCCCTCCGAACCTTCAAATCACTGATCAGACCGGGAGGTTGTGGGTGCACACCAACAACATGACAGTCCTGTGGTACATAAACAAGCAGGAAGGTACTAGATCCTATCTCCTGTGCAAACTAGCCTTGCAGGTATGGGATCTAGCTCATCATCTAGATGTACTTCTTCAAGCGGTGTATATACCCTCCAGCCAGAATACAGTGGTGGACACCCTAAGCAGATCCAGGACACAAGCCCAAAAATGCATGCTACACAGGGATGTGTTCTTAGACATTGTCCACTGGTAGGCTATTGCAGAAATAGATTTGTCTGCCTTCCCCGTGAACAAACAACTTCCTCAGTTTTGTGCCAGAGAATACCATCCACAGGCATGGAGAGTGGATGCACTTTCTATACAATGGAAGGGGAAATTCCTATATGCATTCCCTCCCCTTCCACTCATCCCCAAATTCCCATTGAAAGTCCAACAGGAAAAGCCAAAAATATTACTGATGACTCCCTATTGGCGAAGACAGCATTGCTTCCCCCTTCTATTTCACCTAGCCAAGGGCAATCACTACAAGTTACCCCACGGAGCAGACCTGCTAACACAGAACAAGTGCTAACTCCTACACCCACATCTGGAAATTCTCCAATTAACTCTGTGGGTGATAGAGCCCTAATACCATTCTGGCATCCTTACTCCGAGGATGTGCTTCAAGTACTGCAGGAAGCCAAGAAACCTACTACTAGAAAGTTTTACCTCTCCAAATGGAAGAGGTTCTGTGTTTGGTGTCGGGCTAGGAACCAGGACCCATTGAAGGTGTTCCCACCAATGATTCTATCCCATCTGTGTGAATTGCTTAATGCAGGACTAGCATACTCTTCAGTCAAGGCTTATTTGGCAGCTGTTTCTGCTTGTTTACCACTAAACCCTCCCTTAGCTTCCAGATTCAAAGTTAAACAATTCCTCAAAGGTGCCCTTCATATCAGGCCCCCCAGGAGACCAGTGGTCCCACCCTGGGACCACAGCTTTGTACTAGAGAAATTAACTCAAGCTCCACTTGAACCTGCTTCCACTAGCTCACTCAAATACTGCACTTGGAAAACAATTCTCCTGGTGGCCATGCATGTCTCAGAGTTACAAGCCCTCATGGCTTTTCCCCCTTTCTTGTCTTTCCATAAAGACAGGGTGCCTCTATGGACCAATCCTTCATTCATGCCAAAGGTTGTCAATGAATTGTCCCTAAACCAGGCAATTCACCTACCAACTTTCTTTCCCTCTCCCCAGAACAATAGTGAGAGGATGTACACAGACAGCTCAGGTTCTTCTTACATAAGACTAAACCCTTCAGGAAAACAGACCAATTATTTGTGTCTTTCCATTCCAGGGCTCTGGGATTGCCTGTGTTTAAATAGACCACCTTTAACTGCATATCCAAATCTGTTGTCTTTTGCTACACCCACCATGATAAGGTTCTCCCTGGCTCAGTCAACGCTCACTCTACCAGGGCAGTATCTTCTTCAGGGGCCTTCCTCTGGGGTTTGGATACCACCTCTATCCTAGAAGCAGATACCTGGACTTCTGTCCACACTTTCACAGACACTATAAGCTGGACTTCATTTCTAGATCCAGGGCAGGGTTTGCCACAGCCATTCTCCATGGCTTCCTTGAAAATATCTCTGCCACTTTCTCCGCTCTTTTCTCATGAGCTTTTGTAACCTCTCTTAAGTCTGGAATATTGCAACAAAAGAATAGAAGGACTTAGATTAGTTGTGTAAAAACTTATCATAACAATAGATGTCGTCCTCTTTTCTGTTGCAGTATTCCAACCCTCCCTCCTTTCCCCCACTTCTTGTCTTTCTTGGATGCGCAGATCCTCATTCTCTTGGACTGTCTCTCCACTTGGGGCTTCAGTTCTGAGGGTGGTGCGCGAGTACTTCTCTTTTATGGCCAACATCTGCTGTCGGCCAATGTTAGACATACCGCGCACCTTAGGTAGTAAAAGACTTTGGTATACTAGCTGACGTCGGCTCGTCACCTTGGCAGGCATCTCCCTTAAGTCAGGAATACTGCAACAGAGAAGAGAAGGACATCTATTGTTATGGTAAGTTCTTAAACAACTAATCTTTCTCCCTTCATTTGGAAATGGCCAGGGGAAATTATCATAACCTTCCTTACAGAGTGGATCTACACAAGTAACAACAGGGGTGTTTGAGTCACTCCAATATCAGTCATCTTCAGTTGATTGCCTGGATGATAGGGTTTTAATTCCTTTTAGACACCTGTTTACTGAGAATGTGCAGTAGGTACCAATGGATACAAGAAAGCATGCTAACAGAAAGTCATATATTAGCAAATGGTTTTCTAGTTGGTGCCAACAACATAACTAGTTCCCAGTCAGGGCTAGTTGTTCTCTGCTTTTACAATATTTGTGTGAGCTGCTATCCTATGGCTTTTCTTATTTCTATGTCAAGGTTCATTTATCATCCATTTCAGCATGTCTGCCCATGGATCCTGCTTGTTTCAATGCAGTCTCCTGTCAAGATGTTCATGCAAGTGGTTTTGCATAAGAGGCCTCAGATAAAACCAGTGGGCCCTTCCTTGGATCTTAATTCTGTGTTAAAGAAGCTAACACTTGCTCAGTTTGAACCAGCTCATTTGGCTGACTTGAGCTTCTTAACATGGAAAACAGTTTTACTGATTGCTCTGACTTGTGCTAGAAGGATATCTTAAGCTGTAAGCTCTTATGATGAGTCAACCCTTTCTCATTTTCCATAGGGACAGAGTTTCTTTGAAAACGAATCCATCTTTTATGGCTAACATGGTATCCAAGTTTACTTTAAGCCAAACTTTCCATCTCCCCCTTTTCTTTCCTGAACCTAAAAGTGAGGGAGAAAGGATACTTCATAACTTGGATGTCCACAGACATCTCAAGTACTATCTTGACAGAAGTAAATATTTCACATCTTCATATCAATTTGTGAAGGAAGGAAGAAGACAACTTCCAAAGAGCGGAACAACAAGAATTGAAAACAAAACTCTAAACCCAACCAGCCAAAGCAAAATCCCAGACACAGAAATTACTGTTACCACTTTTGTGCTTTAATTTCAATACAAAAACTTTGGACAGTATTCTACAGACTTGACTAAACAATTTAAAACTCGTACCAATTTAATCACATGTCAAAAAATGAGCAATAACAAAAGCAGTGGGTGGTGTCATTACATATGCAAAAAATAAATAAATATCTGTAATAAAATCCCTCATTGAAAAGACAAAAACATAAACAGTCAAAGTAATAAATATACATACATGAGACTTATTAAAGCCTTTTTGCCTGTAAAAGCATTTGATATTAATTTGTTTGTTTGTGTCTTTCGGCTTTACCCGGTTAGGGGTTGCCACAGCGGAACTCTGGTCTGCTAATAATTGGCAGTTGATTTTTACGTACCGGCTTGCCAGGCCTGACGCACAACCATCAACGAAGGTACGCCCATTCACGCAAAAGCATTTGATATTAATAGTTTTGTTTAATCCTGGAGCACAATCAGCTGTTAACTTTATCTGGCAGGTTCATTCCCGGGACTGCAAGAATGTTTTAAAATCACCATTAAAACTCTTCTTTAACAGAATCAATAACAGAAAAAGAAAATTTCTTAAAATTGTCTAACAGAGTTGCATGCTTAGCCAAAGCATTATTAACATATTTCTTTTAATGGCTAACAGATGCTCATACACTCTCTTATTCAGGCACCTAATAGTCTGTCCTGTATAAAAGGAACTGCAGGAATCACAACAAGCAGTGTAAACATCATTTTTAGAGTCACAATTGAATCTTTCCTTGGCCCAAAAAATAACATTGCCATGTGTAAACTGAATGGAAGAAGAGTTTCTCATGAATCTACAGTGTTTGCACCTACCATTATGAAAAGTGCTTGGTGTAGTGGGCTTCGCAGAGCTGAACACTTGGGAATTGTGATGTTCTTGCATAAGTCTCAAATTAAAAGGCTTTTTAGAGGTGAAAACAGGTTTCTCACCTAAAACCTTCAAAAGTTCACGATTTCCAAGGACAATCTTCCAGTTTTCTGTGATAACGTTTTTGATTAACCACTTTTCAACTGAAATAGGGTTATTTGAAAATAACATGATTGGATATGCTAGGGATAACAACCTCACCACTAACCAATCCAAGCACAGCACCATCTTTAGACAGGATTGGGCGAGGCTTTGTTTCCCTAAGCAACATTTTGGCTAAGCCTGCAACTCTGTGTGACAATTTTAAGAAATTTTCTTTTTCCATTATTGATTCTGTTAAAGAAGAGAGTGTAATGGTGATTTTAAAACACTTCTGTAGTGCTGGGACTCAACCTGGCAAATAAAGTTAAGACTGGATCATGCTCAAGGATTAAACAAAACTATTAATATCAAATGTTTTTTTAAAAACAAAAAGTCGTTAATAAGTCTCATGTATGTATATTTATTATTTTGTTTATGATTTTGTTTTTTCATTGAGGGATTTTATTACAGACATTTGTTATTTATTTTTTGTGTATGTAGTGACGACACCCACCACTTTTTTATTGGTCAGTTTTTGACATGTGATCAAATTGGTATGATTTTTAAATTGTTTAGTCAAGTTTTTAGAATATTGCCCAAAGAAGTCTTTGTATTGCAATTAAAGAACGAAAGCACTAACAGTATTTGCCGTGTCCGGGGTTTTGCTTTGGCTGGTTGGGTTTAAGGTAGGAAGAAGAGACAACCTGTATCATAACAAACTATTACCATATGGTTGTCTAAGGCTATTACCTCTTGCTATGGAAATAAGGGTAAAACTTGCCTAGACCTGTAAAGGCCCTAGGGTCATTAGCCTAGTAACCACCTATGATCCTATAACAAATCTGTTCCAAGCATGGTCATGGCCCACTCTACCAGGGCCTTGACTTAATCTATAGCTTTTTGGAAAGGGTTGAATTCTAGAAGTATTCTAGAAGCTGCCGCCTTGTCATCTGTAGATATGTTTTACAAAGCACTAGAAGCTTGATTCCTTCTCTAGGTACAAATCAAGCTTTGCTAGGATCATTCTCCAGGGGGTCCTGGACTCCTCTCTTTCCACCTCCCTTATAGCTAAGGCTACTGCAGCAGTAATCAGTTTGATAAGTATAGTAAAGTTTTGTTAACAGTAGATATTCAAATGATCACTGCTGCAGTAGCTACTTTCCCCATCCCCCTTGATTTGGTGTGTTTTTAATACCAGGGTGTGGACATTTATTTTTTGTTGTTTCTAGCAATGTCCTTTCACGGATCAGCCTCCCTATGTCTGCTGACAAGAAACCTCTGAAGGGCTTCCTGTCCAAACTTGTCTTTTAGTCAGCTCTGCTTGAGAGTTTGGGTGCATGGAAGGTGCGCACAACTTTGGAAGGTGGCCAGCTGTTATATCTATGGCAAGATATAACCCATATAGTGAAGGCTACAGCAGCAGTGATCATTCAAACATCTACTGTTATGTATGGTAAGTTCGGCTTACACAACTATACATTATGTTATGTATGGTAAGTTCAGCTTACACAACTATACATTATATTGTTTGTGTGTTACAGATGGCCAATAATCTTTCAAATGTATGCTTTAAAATGTCTGGCCAGTGTATACAATTGCTGTCTCCTTCTAGCATGAAAGAATTTTTACATCTAAAATATGTCATATACTTGATAATATGTGACATTTGAGAGGCATGACTAAAAGCTGTGGTGAATGACATTACAGGTTCCTAACATAAATGCTGAAAATGTAAAGAACTTTTTGTTTCTCATACTAGACACTGCCAGTGTATGGCATTTAAATCTGAACGTCTAGCACCAATTTGTATGTCACAGATGGGCTATGATCATATTGATCACTTCTGCAGTAGCCTAAGCTACATGAGTTTTATCCTACAAGGATATAACAGCCGACCAGCTTCCAAGCTTCAGGGCACCTTCCACATGACCAAAACCATAGTCAGCTTGAGCTGAGCTGACTAAAATGACAGGCTTGGGTGCCAAGTCCTTCAGAGCTTTCTTGCCACAGAAGAGTATGCTCCTCTGAGGCTTTCAAGGATAGACTTCTGGCTTGTGCTGTTCCTTTGCCAAGCAAATAAGTTCCCTTCACTGTTAAAAAGATCAATTTAAAAATAACCTCGATTATACTTCCCTGTTCAGGAAAATTATTTTAAAGCTTAGAGTTTGTGTTTTAACTGTCACGAGAGTGGTATTGTACTTTTAAACAAAAGCACTGTTTTTTTCTGTGAGTGTAAAAGTTTAAAATATTTAAAAAACATTGTTCCGTGGATACATTTTATTTTAATTTCCAGGCTGGTAAAGTATTTTAAAGTGTTTTGTACTGTATTGTTCTGTAAAATATTACTTTTAAAGACTAATTTTTTACCAGCTTTTGCTGCTTGCTTTCCCAGTGAAAGAGGCACCACTTTCAGTTTTATCACTGAACAAACAGCTGGTCACATGTTTTTCTAGTTGGTGCCAGCAGCACAGCCGGCACCCATTCAGGGCTAGTGTCTGTCTGGTTTTACAATATTTGTGTTACTATTCTTTGTCCTGTCTTACTCCTGTATCGAGGTTCACTTGTTGGGCATTTCAGCATGTCTACTCATGCATCCCCCATGCCTTCAATGCATTTGCATGTTAGAAATGGGTGTTACATAACAGACCCCCAAGGAAGCAGATGGCTCCTTCTTGGGATCTTAATTTTGTGTAAGAACACTTGCTGCATTTGAACCAGCTCATCAGGCTGACTTGTTCTTAACATGGAAAACTATTTTACTGATTGCTCTGACCTCAGCAAGAGTATCTGAGTTGCAGGCTCTTGTGGTGGGTCAACCTTATCTCATTTTTTACAGGGGCAGGGTTTCCTAGAGAACTAATCCTTCCTTTATGCCTAAAGTGCTAAAGTGGTAGCAAACTATCCATTTCCTTGTCTTCTTTCCTGAACGCAAACAAAATGAGGGAGATGAGGAAGAAAGGATATTCCGTACTTTGGATATCCACAGACAATTCAGTACTATCTTGACAGAATTATATCTTTCAGATATTTGGATCTTTGGTTCATTTCTTTTGAAGGTAAGAGGAGACAACCTGTGACAAAGCAGACTATTTCCAAATGGTTGTGTAAAGCTATTACCTTTTATTATGCTCAGCACAACAAAACTGTTCCAGGCAGGATCAGGGCCTACTCTACCAGGGTCTTGGCTTCATCTATGGGTTTTTGTTAAGGGTTGGATTTTAGGAGTATTTTAGAAGCTGCATCTTGGTCCTCTGTACATACTTTTAGGTAGGACCATTCTCCAGAGGGTCCTGAACCCTCCCCTAGTAGTCTATCCACATAGTTAAGGCTACTGCAACAGTGATCAATATAATATATATAGTACAGCTGTATAAGTAAGCTTACCATAACATTAGATGTGCGAATGATCACCACTGCAGTATCCTCTCCCTCCCTCCCTTCCTCCTTCCCCCTTGTTTTTTGGTATATTATGCAAAGGTATGGACGTTTTTTTTTTTTTTTTTGCTGTTTCTAGCATTGACCTCTCAGGGCTTAGCCTCATTCTATCAGTTGGCTTGAAAGCTCTGAAAGTCTTGGTGCTCAAACCTGTGTTTCTAAGCAGCTCGGTTTGGGCTGTCTAATAGTTTGGGTGCATGGAAGGTGTCCTGAAATTTTGGAAGCTGGTCTGCTGTTATGTCCTTGGCTGGATATAACCCATATAGCTAAGGCTACTGCAGCAGTGATCATTTGAACATTGGATTTAAATAAACTTCTTCACTGCTAAAGGTCACTCGGTGAAAAAAGAGAAATAGTAAAAATGAGATTCCAGAGTGTACCACCATGAAATAAATAAAAACAAACTTTAATACAGAAGTCTTGATTGGTCAGCTTGAGTTTTTATTCACAAAACATGAGACGTTTTTACTGATCTGATGAAGGGTAAAAAGCTGAAAGTGCTTAAAATCTGTAAGGCTCTATAACTTAATTTTAAATTGTTATGTATTAAAGTTTTTTTTTTAATATATTTTGTGGTGATACACTCTGGAATCTCGTTTTTACTTTTAATCATTTGAACATCTACTTCTATGTTAAGTTTACTTAGACAGCTGTACTCTCCTCCCCTCTTTTGGCACCAAGTCAAGTGAAGAACATCCTGCTGTCCTGGGTGTGAGTCCCTCATTCTCCACTTGCCTTCAGACTGTTTGATTCTTGGACTGCCCCTATATTCAGTATCTCCTAAAGTTCCTCCCCAATAATTTTCTTTCTCAGGTACCCTGTATGGATCCTATTTGATTGGTCATTAGTTTGTTATAGGTTCATAAGTTCATAGGTAATTACTAGGCTAGATGCCCTTGTTGGGTATTTTAAGCCTAGCCAGCTTCCCTTTTGGTGCTGGAATTAACCTTTCCCATTTGGACTTGGATAGGCCTTACCCATCCCATGGTTGATAATTATATGTTACCCCTAATGAGAAAAACTGGGATTGTACCATAGATAATTTGGGGGGACCCCTGCATGGGATAAAGCATTTAGGAGCTGCCTCTGTTCATTAGTAGTACAGGGGCAATCCTGGGGTAAATTTTCTACTGCCCATCTGTAGATTCAAGTTGGATTTGAATATGGACAGAGATGAGCTTTGTTTTACGTGGATGGGAAGTCTGTTCCAGAGCAATGGTATCCTCTGTGAGATATACCTGTCCCTTGAAACTATTCTGTTGATGTTGCAGAAGAGGTTTAAATCTCTGGAGCAAGTACATCTGATGACATTTGACTTGCTAATGTGCAGTAGGTCCATCAATATTGGATTGGAGGATGCTTTTTATGCCAGAGTCACCTGTTAGCAGTCTGTAGGATACCAAGTGTAGTGATAGGGCTTTGAATCAGTCTATGTAGAACATATTGTTTAGGCCTTGTGGACATTCCAGTTAATGTATGTGGCTGGACAGATGCATAACAAAGGGACATTATACTCAATGATTAGCCTAATGAGGGCAAAGTAAAAGGGGACAATGACATCTTTAGATCCACACACAATCCCTTTGTTTATAAGCTGTGCAGCATAGAAGGACTTTCTTATGACAGTGGACACATGTTGGTCAATAGTTAGATCACTGTCCACATAAGTTCCCAAATCCCGAACAACTGGGTCAACTGTTAGGGGTGTATTGTCAGTGTGGTAAATCCCAGGGTAGACAACTTCCTAACAGCTATGATAATGCTTTTTCTGGAATTTAGTTGTAGTCCATGATTCTGGCATCAGTTATTTCCTCGGGATAAACCTTCCTGCAGTCATCTGCAAACTTTGTTAGCCAAAGCCCTTTGGTATTGGCTTTTATTTCAGAGAAGTAGATGCCAAATGAAAGAGGTGCCATCATCGAACCCTGGGGGACTCCACTGGATCATAGGTTCATAGGTATGTACTAGGCTATTGGCCCGAGGGCCTATGTAAGCCTAGCCAGCAAGGTTCCCTGGCTTCCGCCACCCAAGAAAGTTATTTTCCTGTGCCACTGTTGAGCAGTGATACAGACGTGATCCCCGGGGTGTATTTCCTATTTCCCATCCATTCATCAAGATTTTTCTTGAAGAGTGCTAATGAAGAACTTTGCTTGACATAGATGGGTAGCTTGTTCCAGAGTATGGGAAGTCTCTGGGACAGGAATCTATCCTTCCAGCATGTCCTGTTTATTGTGGTGACAAGGTTTAGGTCCCCAGAGCATGTAGCTCAGAGGGATTGGGATTTCTTTAGGTGTAGCATGTCCAACAGCTCTGGGTTTGACATAGCTTTATATGTTAGGCAAAGATCATCTCAGAGTAGGTGATATGCTACGGAGTAAAGTTTTTTCAGACGGTCAGTGTAGGGCATCTGTTTGAGGCCAGTAATCCTCTTTGTGAGGTACTTCTCTGGCCTTTCCAACTGCTGCAGATGTCTTGTGAGGTACATTCCAAAAGGGGCGTTGTACTCTATAATGGGTCTAATGAGTGTCGAGTAGAGGGGAACAATGACCTCTTTTTTTCCTGGATGAGAACCCTTTTATGATAAGGTGTGCCACGCAGAAGGACTTCCTGACTACTGTGGCGATGTGACTATCAAAGGACAGACTACTGTCCACCTGGGTCCCAAGGTCTCTTATCACACATTCGGTGTTAAGTAGACTGCTGTCCATGTAGTAGTTCATAGGTACAGAGTTTTTACCAAAGGGGATGACAATGCACTTTTTGTCATTGAGCTTGAGGCCATGGCTCTGACACCAGGCATCTGTCTCAGCGAGGCCCTTCTATAGGATTTCCACATCATTTGGGGACTCGAGTATGGCTCCTAGTTTGCAGTCATCTGCGAACTTCATTAGCCAGAGGCCTTCTGTGTTAGCCTGTACTTCAGACAACTGGTCACTGAGAACTGGTAAATGGTCTTTTTGTGGAGGTAGTTTCCCCTATTTTGAACTCCTATATCCTGTCTATAAGCTTGTTGGAAATCCAGTGGGTGACATAGGGATTTATTCCCAGATTAGATTTTCTACAAGGCCTGAGTGGGGGATTGTATCAAAAGATTTGGCCAGGTTGAGGTATGTGATGTGTACCTTTCTACCTTTTTCTATTACTTTGGTGACCTTTTAAAAAAAAGTCCTCAAGGCTGAGTAAGCATGACCTGCCCTTGATAATTCCAAACTGAGACGGGTCTGGTATTTGGAGGATGTTCATCGTGTTTCACTGTTGCAGTCATTACTCTTGGGTTATCCTGCTGGCAGGCTACTCTTAGTCTGCTAGAATTCCAAAGTCTAGGTCCAGCGTCGGTTGCTGTTGCCTCTTCCCTGACGTTAGTGTGCCAGGGGTATAAAAGATGCAGCCGACGCCATTTTCTTCAGTCTTTCTTGCCGCGCGGTGCCCAAAGCAAAAGCAGTTCGCAAGTGCCGGCCGGCCGACTCCTGAGATTTTCAAACCCGAATTTCAGAACCGAAGTCTTCATTAAAGCTAAGTACCCCATTGGGGATACTTTTTTTCTTGCTCCAGACCAATGTCAGAAAAAGTTAACACTTGTATTTCTTGTGGGACGCAAATACCTCATAAGGATTTTCACTCTTACTGTATACCTTGCCTAGGCCCTGATTATAACATTGCTAGCTGTCGGTTTTGTGCTAGATTTAACCAACACACTATCAAGCGACGGTTCGATTGTGCATTTCATTACTTTGGCTGAAGATTTAATTATATAATGCCGTCGGACCAGCTGACAACCGGAGTTTACAAAAAACGCAAGGACAAGGAAAAGGACAGGCATCCGAGGTCCAAAACCAACGACAAAGCCTCTGCTAGGCCAGTCACTGGTTCGCCGGTTCTCAGTGAGGCGCATTCGCAGCCCCTGGTGCCCGCTACCTCAGAGCCACAGGCCACTTCCGACTCCCACGTGGAGCCGACTGTGCCTATGGAAACTCAAGGTATTGGACACTCGGAAATCTTTCCCTCAGATGGGTCTGGAGCCGCTGAGCAGGCATCGGCTTCTGAGGGTGTCTTCAGACCTACACAACTATATATTAAGCCATCTTCAGCTTCAAAGACAAAGACTAAAGCAGCTCTAAAGACAAATAAACAAGTACAGCATTCTCCTTCTCAGACTTCCATGGCTAAAAAACAGATGCTCAAAATGGCCGAAGACCTAATTAGTTTGATCAGGGGCTCCCACCCCCCCCCCCCCGATAAGAGGCCTAGGCAAGAGACAGAGTATGATTCTTCTGATCAGGTTTCTATTTCCTCTTCTGAACAGGATTACTCCATGCTTCCCTATGAGGATTCTGATGCTGAAGAATCCATTCCTTCAGCCTCTCCTCCTGAGGATTATTCTTTTGGGGAAACCCTGCATACCATGAGGGAGCATTTCCACTGGGATAGCCAAGATTATTCTGAATCTAAGAAAAGGCTCAGAGACTTTCTGCTACTTCCTCAGCACAGACCCCTTGCTATTCCACCTGTTCTGGACATTGTAGATGATGTATTTATTTTCAGAGTCTGGCCTGACCCCTGACTCTTTACCCCCTGCACCTGCTAAGCCAGACAGATACTACAGGGTCCCGGATTCTCATAAATTCCTATATAAAAACCCCGCTGCTGACCCAGAAACTATATCTCAGGGTCCCAAAGGGGTTAAAGCTTCCACTGCAAAAAACCCTGTCCCCTCTGATAGGGATTCCAGGGCTCTAGACAGATGGGGGAAAAAAGTCTACACTTCTGCTACCCTGGCTGTAAGGGCTTTAAATTGTCAGTTTCATATGCTTAAATATCAGCAATATTTAATGTCACTGCTTAAACAGAAAATGTTGACAAATACTGAATGTTCAGAGAACAAGGAATTGCAGGATTTATTGCATGCAGCTGAACAAGTGGGAAAGCATACTTTGCAATGTGGTTATGATTCACTGGAGGCCTCTTGCAGGGCTGCTGTTACAGGTTCTGTTATTAGGAGGCATGCTTGGTTAAAGGAGCAGAATCTGCCTGATCATGTTAAAGCAAAATTATTAGATGTACCATTACAACATGATACTTTGGTACTAAAGCAGAAGAGGTGTTGAAAAAAATGGAGGATAAAGCAAAATCCATGCACAGTCACAGATTTCTTACAGGTACAGCCACCCAGGTTTAGCAGGAACTGGCCCTCTAAAAATTGGTCCTTTCCAGTGTCCGACAGACCACAAAGAGGCAGATACAGGCGTTCCAGAGGCAGATCTCAGCCCCAAGGCTCATACAGGCCTAAACAATGGGGTGCTCCTACCTCCAAAAGCGGAGAAGACAAATCACAACCTTACAGGAAACAGTCCCAATGACTTTCCTCTACCAGATCCAAGCACTTCTCTTTTGGCAGCCCCCTTAGGGGGAAAACTAGCACTTTTTCCATCAAATTGGCAAATGGTTACCCAAGACAAATGGGTCCTGAACATAGTGTCCCAAGTCTACAGGTTCCATTTTCACACCCTACCAAGGTCAAAAGGTATGCCAGACCTGACACACAATCAATGGGCAGAGGCACAAAAACAAATTACAGCCCTCATGGACATGAGGGCCATTCAGCAAGTACCACAACAAGAGCAGGAGCAAGGATTTTACTCCAGACTCTTTCTAGTACCCAGAAAGGACAAAACCTGGATACCAATACTGGACCTGTCTATACTAAATACGTTTCTGGAAGTTCCAAAATTCAAAATGTTGACTCTACAGCAGCTACTGCCCATGGTGGGCAAGAAGGCCTGGCTCGTAACTTTAGACTTAAAAGAGGCATACCTGCATGTCCCAATCAAGACAGTCTTGCAGAAGATACCTCAGATTCATAGCTGACTCAATGCATTACCAATTCTCTGCACTGCCTTTTGGCTTATCTACTGCGCCCAGGGTCTTCACAAAATGCCTGGCACCAGTAATTGCGTTTTACAGACAAAAAGGAATTCAAATATATCCCTACTTGGACGACTGCCTAATTCAAGCAGAGAACAAAGACATTCTTCTGAAGCATCTGGCATTTGTAAAAAGATTACCAATTGGCCAAGGGTACACAGTCAACGAAAATAAATCAAAACTAGTGCCCTCTCAAGAGAATTATAATATTCCTGGGTGCAGGCTTAAACACAACTGTCCAGATGGCTTATCTCACGCCAGACAAAGAAAAGCAACTGACTACTTACTTCAAGAAATTGGCAACAAAACCCCACTTATCTGCAAGGAAAATCCTGCAGGCATTGGGTTTCATGGCATCTTGCATCCTACTAAATCCATATGCCAGACTGCATATGAGGAAACGTCTATGGTATCTAAAAAGTGTTTGGACTCAGCATTGCCACAGCCTGGTGACAATAATTGCACTCATTCCCTGCCTGCAGCAGGAGTTTTGATGGTGGGCAGAAGCCTGTCACCACAACAAGGGTCTGCCATTCAGATTACCCACAGCCAGATAGACACTGAAAACAGATGCATCAGACTATGCCTGGAGGGCCCATATGGCAGGAAAATGTATTCAGGACACATGGTCTGCAAACCAGATGCATCTTCACATCAATCAAAAAGAGATGCTAGCGGTTCAAAATGCCCTGACAGCTTTCAAGGACCTGCTTCATCCAGGACAGTTACTGATAAAGACAGACAACACTACGGTCAAACTGAGATGCTGAACAAAGGCCTTTCTTTCTCATCAATTAAGATTCATGACTCTGCCATTTCAGCCCATTACAATACTGAACCACCTATCTTTTCTCATCCTTTAATAAGGCAGTACCTCAGACTGGCCAAAAACATTAGACCTCCAAGGAGAGCACCATTTCCGGCCTGGGACCTCAATTATGTTTTGGAAAAACTCACACTGCCTCCTTTTGAGCCAGCATCAACATCAGATATAAAATTCTTATCGTGGAAAACAGCTCTGCTCCTAGCAATAACTTCTGCAAGGCGAGTCTCGGAGTTACAAGCACTCATGGCTGTGGAACCTTTCATCATTTTTCATCCAGACAGGGTTTCTCTGAGGACAAACCCTACATTTATGCCTAAGGTGGTGTCCAGTGTGGCCCTTAACCAAACCATTCACTTGCCTACCTTTTATCCAAATCCACAGAACACGGGTGAGAAAATTCTGCATTCTTTGGACATACACAGGCAGTTACGCTTCTACTTGGACAGAACTAAAGCTTTCAGACAGACTGAGCAACTTTTAGTGTCATGTGCTGCAGGATCACAAGGAAAGGCTATCTCAAAACAGACTATTTCTAAATGGATAGGCCATTGCATCCGTTTCTGCTATTTTCAACATGGCAAATCAGTGCCTAAGGGCATTAGGCCTCATTCCACCAGAGCAGCAGCCACTTCAGCAGCCTTCCTCAGAAGAGTACCAAACAAAGATATCTTAGAGGCTGCAACTTGGAGTTCAGTGCACACCTTCACAAAGCACTACCACTTACCTCTTTACTCTAAGTCCAGAGCAGGCTTTGCCACTGCAGTTCTGCAGAGCCTCATAGCCTCTCCTAACCTTATTTAGCCCAGCTGCCCTTCCTCAGCTTTGGGATTCAACCTAAAAGTAATGACTGCAACAGTGAAACACGATGAACATAGTACAGTTGTTTACCTACCATAAATGTAGATGTTCGAGTGTATTCACTGTTGCAGTCCAGGTTACCCACCCACCTTCCCCCTTCTCTTTGCTGGGACTTATCTGCACTTCTCAATCCTATACAACCTATTTGGTGTATTTGATTGTAGATGAATGAAATGTTATTTTTGTGCATGCATTTTTATTGGCATATTTTTCAGCCTACCAATTTGGGGGCACCTGACATCTGGGGCAAGAACAACTGAAGAAAATGGCATTGGCTGCATCTTTTATACCCCTGGCGCACTGACGTCAGGGAAGAGGTGACAGCAACTGACGCCGGACCAAGACTTTGGAATTCTGGCCAACTGAGGGTAGCCTGCCAGCAGGATAACCCAAGAGTAATGACTGCAACAGTGAATACACTCGAACATCTACATTTATGGTAGGTACACAACTGTACTTTCTCTATGTCCTTATTGATTAGTTCCATGATAAGTCTTTCCATGGATTTGCATATAAGGCTTATCAGACTTATGGGTGTGTAATTGTCTGGGTCTCTGGAAATTCTTCCCTTATGCAGGGGAATGACTGTAACTGTTCTCCATTTCCTTGGTACAAAACCTGTATTGAAGCTGAGGTTGACCAGTGTTAATCATGCGTCATGCTATTTAAGATGCATCCAGGGATACTGTCAGGACCCATCAATGCAGTATTTTTAGCTTTTGATAGCACTTATAGGACTTGGTCTTCTGTGATAATAGATAAATGGTGAGGAGAGAGGAGTAAAGTTTGAGCTGAATTTATTGGCCTGTAGGTTTGCTGTGTCTTCAGCCTCAGTGTAGGTAACATTGTTCACAATCAGCTGTGTGTATTGCTGTGTTATTCTTCTAGGATTATGAACATAACTAAAAAAGGCCTTGTGATTGTCTTTGACTTGGGTGGCTGTTTTACCTCAAACTTGGCTTTCATGGATTTTATTAAGCTCAAGAGTTTATTTCAATAGGGAAGGCTTTATCATTCTGGGAATTACTGTTCTTATTTTTAGTCAAAATTCTATTCCTTGTGCCCTTCCAGTGGCACAGATTTATTTATTTATTTAACATTTGTTTACTGGGAAAGTCTGACTGAGACAGAGCCCATTTTCAGCAGAGGTCCAGGGAGAAATGCTCCAGATACATGTCATTGGAATGTGGGAGGAAACTGGGGCATCCTCAGGAAACCCACGCAAATGCAGGGAGGAGATGCTGACTCTGCACAGAAGGCACCCCAGCCAAGAATCAAACTGAAGAACCTCTTGCTGTGAGGCAACAATTCTAACTGCTGCACCACTGTGCTGCCATGCAGATGGCTATGGCCCTGACTACAAACCAGCCTACCCAGATTCAGTTATCAGCTTGGGTGATTGACAGTGTGGCAGGGAGGGATTTGCATTGCCATCATGGATGACACTCATTGGTGATGCTTCCTAAGGGGAGGCATGGTCTAAAGAGGGGAGTTACCCTCAGATGTGATCAGTGTGCATGCGGGTGGGGAAATGGAAAGTGGGTGGGGTATATAAAAAAAAAACATACAAAAACACAGATGACCAAGCCCCCCAGGAGACCATTAAGATCCGTGACCAGTCCCAGCAACACTGGAGTAAGTCCAGGGGTAGGATGGTGGCTGGCAGACTTGGTGTGGAAGTGGGGTCCTATGGGCCAGGCTGGTATAAATGAGGTCCAAGGGAACCAAAAATAAAATAAATTCTGTTCTTTTTATTATAAAGATTGCTGATATTATGGTTCCACCACGGATGTTTCTTTCTGGGGTTTACATTGCACTTGTTTCTGTGTTTACATGGTGCACCTTGGCTGAGCAATTGAACAACACAGATGCCAAGTTATGGTAAGTTGATAACTCCTAATTAGTTTTGTTACTGATGTTTAACCAAAAAGGGTAAATGCTGTTAAACTCCATTTTAGGACCATTTGACAATGCCTACCACTTATTCTTTTTTACAGTAAATTACCATTACTTTTTGTCTGACTGTATGTTGGCAGGTTGGGTTCTCACTGATCTGTCATATCAAATGTTTTGTTGCTGTTCTGCTTGTGTGAGATGCCTTTATGCAAGCCCTATGAGGTTACCCATTCAGAAAATATTCCACAGCAGATACCTTATGAAATCATACTCTCCCACTCATCACAAATTAAGTCAGGAGGTCCACTCACTCTCAAGGTGGTTTAGGATTATCTGATTCAAAGGGATATTTTATAGCTACACAAGCAGAAGGTTCTAATTCAAAATGGATGATAATGAAGCAGATGAGAAGTTCAAGGAAAGGAGAGACTGGGATTTTGGATGCAGGTCCTTAAGGAGAATAATATCAACTAAACATAATATTGCATCCATAAAGCTGCAGAAAGTATTCTAAGAGCTAAGACAACACTGGAATAGAGAAATGAGATTATGCTGATAGGGATAAATGCAATTTGGGGTACAGAAAATAGGAAAGGGGGTGGAATTTACTGGAGAAAACTGGCAAAAGAAACAAGATTTTGGATGCAAATATGTAGAGAGAGAGAGAAAGGTAATAGACTGGGATGAAGCCAAAAAGAAATCTGGATTGCAGGCTAGCCTATCAGGGGTTGATATCAGAGTATAGGCAAAGAGAAAGGGAATGTAGAGTCCTAAGTGAAAGATGTGCTTTGGTACAGTTTTTTAGTTGAATATGGAACAGAATCTGCTGTTAAAAGGGCTAATTAGTACTGTGTGTAAAATATTGCATGATAACTGTAAGAATCAATCAGAGGAGGTTTGAAAAGATTGGGAAGAGAGATTGGAAATGCAGTTTACAACAAAACAGTGGAAGACATATGCTTCAAAGTCCAGAATCTTTAGGACTTTTACTTGGAGGTGTTTGCATAGGTATTTTTACACTCCAGGCAGACTTCAAAGAAATTTTCTTCAGGTAGATAGCAAATATTGGAGGTGTGAGGGGGAAGAGACAGGCAACTATGAACATGTTTTTGAGAGTGTAATGAGTTTGTAGATTTTAAACATTCCCATACAGAGCACTCTGTCAGAAATATTGGGGGAGCAAATGCCTGTAACTAAGTCTTTTGAGTTGGGACACAGTATCTGAATTGTGTAGATACAGTAAGGCCTTATTAAAATTAATTCTGTTGGCTGCCAAAAAAGCAGTTACTGGAATATGGAAATCAAAATCTAAAGCAAGTGTATTTGAAGTATTGAATAACTGGAAGCAGGATCTTTAGAAAAGGGAATGAGCAGATTACAGAAATAAATGTAATCTGTGGGAACAATACATGCAAAATAATGTTCAGAAGGAGGAGGAGTGAGGTTTAAGGGAAGGCAGGAATTGTGCAATGTATGTAATGTTGGACTGATGATGGTTAGAAAGAAAGAAAGAAAATATGTGATGTATAATGTATGTAAAAGGAAAAAATGCTAATGTTCATTGTTTCCCTTTTTTATTAAGGTATGTGTGATAATTTAATTAAGATGTTTAAGAAAAACAAAAAAAGAGGTCTGGTCTCCCTGTGACCATAAAGTATCTGCAATACTGAAAAGACCAGTGGATTTGTGGGGCACCTTTCGGCATGCAAGGAAGAGTTAGGCAGGACTGGCCTTAGGTCAACTGGTGCCCTAAGCAAAAGGGCTCTACAGCGCACACCCCCACACCAACTGGTACCCCCATCCTGGTCTACCTACACCATCCAGATTACTTTATCTTCCTTTTTCTCACAGTTTGTCTTGCTCTTCATTTTTTCCTGTATTCATTCAACATATTTAAAAGAAACCACTTGTTTACCACAAAAAAATAAACAAATAAATATTGAAAAAGTGCCCCTGCTAGAGTGGCACCCTAGGTGGTCACCTAGTTGACCTATGCCTAAGGCCGGCTATGGGTAAATATTATTCACACTCCCACTTAAACTGGTCTGAAGTTTCTCTCTACTTGGCCATGAGAGTAAAATTAACTGTCTACACCAAACCAGTTTGTGGATTAAGGAATTAGTTTTAACTTCATTATCTCACATCACTTCCACTAGCAAGTCAGTTTATCAGTATTTTCTAGGGAAAACCCATCCCACAGAAAATTTTCTACCTTTTCTGTCTCGACCGAGGACAAAGTAGCTTCATGTACCACCACTCAGATGTCCCTTTTAACTGTGGTGCTTGGGTGTACTAAGAGGCCACAGTATCAATGGCTCCCCCTTCGAAAAATGTCCTCGATAACAGGTAAAGGCACTAAACCAGATTTAGCTTTGTTGCCTGTTTTGCATACTTTTTGATACTGTTCAGACATTTTGTAGTACCCTCATTTATTTATTTATTGAATGATTAATTGCAATGGCTAACCTGTAAACATATTCCATAAGCCTCCTTTCTGTACATTTTATGCCCAGGTGGCTTGAAAAAATATCTCCTCACTGGCAGTTTATCTCAGCTGCTTAAGGATACAGGTTACTGACATGCTTCATCCTGTTCTGAGTTTGATTATTTCATTTTCCACTTGCAAGCTTTGCGACTCTGAGCAAGTCACAACCAGTGTTGTTCAGTCACCCTGAAAAGGGACACTTGTGTCTAGTAGACTTATACAATTAAAAAGTAGAATAAATACAAAATACATAAATGAACTATGAGATTACTATGATATAGCAACTGATAATTCTAAGGCCTTGTGCCTGACAGCAGACCCTTTGAATTATCAATTACTATATCACTTGCCCCTTTAACCTTCCTTTAGGAATTCATTTTCTGTACAGTAACTCTTTTTCACTCTGCCCTTAAGAATCAGAAGCCTCCTTGGCTACCTCCTCAAGTTCTGTAAGGTGGTGCTTAAGAGCTGTGCCTGTCTCAACTCTCTCTTTATAATCCTCCCTAGTTTCCCTACCAGTGCATTTCAAGTACTTTTCAACAGCTGTGTTTCAGATTCAAGCTTGTTGCTACAATTATCTCTGCCCCTGAAGTAGCCCCTTCCAGAGGAGGTCTAGTACCTTTTGACAGCTTTGGCTCAGGTTCAGGCTTCCAGCCTACCACATAGCTTTTTTCATGAAGTAGCCAAATCATTGGCCTTTGTTGAAAGTGTGGGCATTGTCTGTCTGTCTACCCTGTCACCTTCTTCATGTAATTGGGTCACCATGCCTGATTGCCTGTAACTGCATGTGCATAATGTACCTGTTAGAACATCTGCTAGGATATCATCAAACTCTGTTACTTGTTTTTCTCACTGCTTTCTTCACAGACCAAGTGAAACCTGACCAGTAGCATTTGAAAAAAAACTGTCCCTCCCAGAGCAAAAAACTAGGGTGGAATGCCTAGGCAAGTAATGCTCTTTTGTAACAACAGCAAGTTTAACAGTAGAAGTTCTTCATAGTTAATGTTGCTGCACTGATTCTTGGGTCTTATGCCCTGCAGAAGCCTGCAACTGGCCCGATTTTCATAGTCTTTGTATCATCTGTAGCCAATGGATGTTCAAAGACCAATGTGAGGATGTCAGGGTATAAGAACATCGTCCATTGGCACCATCTTCAGTTCTTTCTAACCTTGCAGTCTGATGCACTTTATGTGTTCAGTAAGCTCACAGTCCATCAGTCAGCTCGTGTTTCCAGAGAACCTTCTTCTTCCAGTCAGATAAGTACCCTGCTGGGGAAATTTTGTTTACTAAGTTAATGTTCAAAAAGTCAACAGTTGCTTGAAGTGTGGGAAGCAAATCCCACATAAAGATTTTCACTCATTTTGTTTGTTCTGCGTGGGGGCCTCAGCACATCTTTAATTGTGCTGATTGCACAAAATACCTTGTAAAATCTGTCAGATGTAGGGTCAAGTTATTTGCTGCCTATATAGAGTCCTCTCTTTCTGCTTCCTCAGTGACATCGCAGTGTCTCAGCAGGCTCCAGCATCCACTTGCAACATTCCAAAGAAATAGAAAGATGAAAAGGCAAAGTTTTTTGATGGCAAAAAAACTCCAACTGTATAGCTACCAAACTGAAGTGAATAAGTTCCTTTGCTTCACCACCACTTCTAACCACTGTATCTCAGAATCCTTAAAATAGCACAGCAGTTTGTGGCCTTCATAAAGTCCAGAGACCCCTCTCATTCTTCCATCTCCAAGGCTTCTCCATCTATAAGAAGCAGGGAAGTAGCTTTTCAGGAAGAGGAAGATTCCCGTACCTCAGAGGATGAGAAGAAATTGTCTTACTCAGACCACTTACCATCTCAAACTTACTCAGATGACACACACTCTTCTGCCTCACCCTCCAGAGCCTTTCCTTTAGGAGTACCCTTTGTAGAATGAAGGAGGCTTTCATTTGGGAGAGTAAGGTGTTCTGCCAGGCCCAGACCTACTACAGGGAACTGCTAAGATTGCCCTCACCAGACCACTGGCAATTCTTCCAGCACACGCTGTATTGGATGACATCTTCGAATACACAGTTCTACACTCTGGCTCTTTCCCCCTGCTCTGAGGAAACCAGATAAGTTTTACAGAATGCCTGAATCTCATGAGCACCTCGACAAAAACCTGAAAGCTGATCCTTTTGTTGTAGTCCACTGAATCCACAAAAGATGTACCTAAAGGACCAATGAGACATCCCCTGCTTAATGACAGGGAAAGCAGATTACTAGACAGATTGGGAAGAAAGCCTATGCCTTTTCCACCCTGGCAATGAGCACTTTGTAAGTTCCATATGCTTAAGCACCTTGAATCTCTTCAAGACAAAATGCTAGCTAAGGTAGACTCTATTGCAGATGAAACCCTCTCCAAGGAAATCCAGAAGAGAGCCAGAAAAGCTTTGCAAGTCTCCAGACACTCCCTAAAGTGTGGCTGTGATGCTTTAGATGCTTCTTGCAGAGTAGTTGGTACAAGTTCTGTCATCCACAGATATGCATAGCTTAGGACCCAGCCCTAATCAGATGAAGTAAAGGCTGAACTACTGAATGTCCTATTGGACAAGAGCTTCCTTTGTGTTCCTCCAGCTGAATATTTTTTTTGAGAAACTAGACAAAAAGGAAAGCATGTTAAAACTTGGGAAGAATTGTACCTGTGTCTGACTCTGAGGTATCCTTTAAAACCTTGACCTTTTCTACCTAGACAATGAAAGGGGAGACTTCCCTGTAGTAAAAGATCAAGACAATCTAGGAGAGTGCAAACAGAGGACAGGGGACTCCAAAGAACCCACTAAGCACAGTGAGCAAATGTGACTATGTTCTACCCCACCCTCCCTTACCCCTCCCTATCTCCCCCAAACCTCTGTCAGGAAGACTCTCCTTCTTCCTAAATCTGGAAATCCATTACCAGGAACCAATGGGTCCTCAGCATCATATTGAAGGGGTACTATATTAAATTCAGAGAAATACCACCTGCTTCTTGGGCATTCCAAAATACCAAAAGAGCAAGAAAGCCTCTTACCACCTATCCTCAGGAAGCTACTTCACCAAGTATCCATCCAGCCTGCCCTTCAGGACAAGAAGGAAAAAGATTGTACTCAAGGATATTTCTAGTCCCACAAAAAGAGGGCACTTGGAGGCTCATCTTAGACATCTCCAAGCTAAACAAGTTCCACAACATCCCAAAATTCAAAATACTTGCATTGCAGAAATTACTGCCCATGATTTTCCAAAATACCTCTATGGTCACCATAGACCTAAAGGATGCTTACCTCCACGTCTCTTTAGCATACAGTCACAGAAAGTACCTACAATTTATAGCAACAGGTTCCTACTTCCAGTTCTGAGCTTTACCATTTCAGCTATCTACTGCTTCCAGAGTTTTCAGAAAATGCCTAGCTCTTTTGATAGCATATTGAAGAACTCTAGGGGGTCATATTTACCCATATTTAGATGACTGTCTCATTCATGGAGGACCCACTTCAAAGACCTTAGATGCTTTACAGATCACTGTAGATTGTTTTCAGAAGGTAGGTCTCACCTTAAATATCAAAATTCCCACCCTGTCCCTCAAACTAGGATCCTCTTTTAGGAAGCCCTCACAGGCTATGTTCAAAAGAAAGGCTTGCTTCCCCAAGGCAAAACTGATTTCTTGATAGGCTACCTAACCAGTCTGTTACCAAAACAGCTCATAACTGCAACAGCATTCCTGAGGATACTGGGATATATGGTATCATGCATTCTTATTGTACCATTTGCAAAGTTGCAAACAAGGAAACTCCAATGGTTTCTGAAAATATTTGGGAACAGGAATGGCAACCCCCTGGAAACTCTACTGCCTCTCCTTTCATGCTTGAAAAAGGAACTCCTATCGTGGAAGAACACCATACAAAGTAACACGGGTCAAATTTCACTTTGCCTGAAGCAGACAAGACCATTACCGCTGACTGTTCAGACATAGGTTGAGGAGCCCACTTAGGTCCCCTGAAGGTTCAGGGCATTTGGACCCCACAATAGAGGAAGCTGCATATAAATCAAAAGGAGTTACTAGCAGTCTACCTGACCATAAAAGCCTTTCAAGAGAACTTAAGCCCAGGAACCCTGCAAATCTTGACAGACAACACCACAGTGATGTGATACATAAACACTACGTGGGGAACTTTGTCTTACTCTCTGTGCAGCCTTTCCAGGAAAATGTGGATACTGGCTCAACAGATAGGGTTGACCCTTCTAGCCTCTTGTATTCCAGGCCAGAGCAATACCCTATCAGATTCTCTATGCAAGGGACCTTCTAGACCCCAATGAATAGATGTTAAAAAGACAGGTAATCTTGGATCTGATTATATAGTGGAGGATCCTGTCAATAGACCTGTTTGCCTCTCTATACAACAAGCAATTACAGAAATTCTGTTCCAGAACACAACATACAGGAGCTTGAAAATAGATGCATTCGCCTTCACATGGATAAAATGATTCATGCATGCAGCGGTAGCATTGTCACCTTACAGCAAGAGGTTCTCTGGTTCGATTCTTGGCTGGAGTGCCTTCTGTGTGGAGTCTGCATGTCCTCCCTGCGTTAATTTGGGTTTTCTCCCAGCACTCCGGTTTCCTCCCACATTTCAAAGACATGTGTCTGGAGCATTTCTCCCCAGGCCTCTGCTGAAAATTGGCTTCGTTCCAAGTTGGACTTTCCCAGTAAACAAATGTTAAATAAAAAAATAAATAAAATAATGCATTCCCACCCTTACCCCTGATCCTAAGGATACTAACAAAAATTGGGCAGACAGATCCAGCATGATCCTAGTGGTCCCTTTCTGGCTGGGATGACACTGGTTCTCCAAAAAAAAAAAAACTAGAAATATTTTTTTTACCTGAATTTTTGGCTAATTTCTTTGTGTTTTTTGACACTGGTTCTCCCTCTGCTTGACTCTCAGCAAGGGGAGATTCCACACCCTACCACAAGAGATAGATTTCTTTAGCCAAGTCAAGGGGTTTGTCTTCCACCTCCACCTAGCCACCCTCAAGATAACTGCCTGGATGATTGGGTTTTGACACCTAGGAATACATCCTATCCCAAGGATATGGTCTGCATTCTAAGGGATGCAAGAAATCCCAATACCAGGAAATCATACCTGGCAAAATGGAAAAGATTTTCCGCTTGGAGTTACAGCATTGACACTGATCTGCTCAAGCTGATATCAGCTCAGTCTTGCAGTACCTGTCAGGTCTTTTTGTGCTAGGGCTTTCCTATTCCAGCACTAAGGTACATGCTTCTGCAATTTCAGCTTGCCTGCACAATGTTCAACCTATCATCTCCAACTCCACCATGAAACTTTTTCTAAAAGAAGTGATTCACTTGAGACCACCCAGAAGGAACCACATTCTAGAATTCTAGAAAAACTAACCTTGCCCCCCTTTGAACCTGCTGCCACCACCTCTGTAAAGATGCTCATCTGAAAAGACCACCTTCTTCTCAGCTGTTATATCAACTAGGAGAGTTTCTGAGCTGTAAGTCCTCATGTGTAAAGAAACTTTGACCCATTCTTTCTGACTAACAAAGTATAATAACTTACTTGAAACCATGCTATTCACATACCAGTTTTCTACCCAAAGCCACAGAACAAGACAGAGCAAGTCCTCCATTCTCTGGATGTGCACATGCAGATCAGATATTACCTAGTCAGAACAAAAAGTCCTAGTAGAGCAGAACAATTGCTGGTGGCTTTCACAGTGTGTAAACAGGGTAAACCTAACTCCAAACAAACCATCTCTAAATGGATAGCTAATTGAATTAAGCTCTGTTACTCACACCATGGAAAGGATTTACCCGGGCATATTAAAGTCCACTCCACCAGACATGGGGCTACTACCACTACTTTCCTCAAAGGTGTTCCCACCCAGGCCATCCTAGAGGCAGCCACATGAAACTCAGTGCCCACCTTTACAAAACACTATAAGCCTTGGCAATATCTCCAGGGGTAAAGCAGGTTTGGTTCTGCCATCCTATAAAATCTTATTTCCTAAGGTCATACAGATGACCCACCACCCAAATTCCCATGAATCAGGACCGCAACACTGTCTGTGAAGATCATTGTACATTTGTGTCCCAAGTAGATCAGTATTGCAGTACATACTCCCACCCTCCAGCCCCCTCTATCTGCTGACCACATGTATCCCCCTTGCTGGGTGCAGGGATAGAAGAGTTTTTTTTGCAGATATTTCTCTTATCTCCATCATCTAGTCTCTGCCTGTATGTTTTTTCATCCTCCTTCTCACTTAAATTCAGACAACTGGAGAGTCTGTGCTGTTCTCTGGTATCAGACTGCCCATTAACTGCTTAGGAAGACTTGAAGATAGTGTAGATGGACACCCTTCTTATGCCCTACTGTCCAAACATTGGTCTTCAGACATCCATTGGTTAGGGATGATGTAAAGACTCTGGAAATTGGGTTGATTGTAGGCTTCTGCATGGCAGGAAACCCAATAATCAGTACTGCAACACTGGTCAACTCGAACATCTACAATTATGGTAAGTGGGACACAACTGTAGTTTATATTTACTGCAACATCCCACTTAGCAATGGTTTCTTTACTCTGTAATACATGGCATTGTAATAATTTCAAGCACCTACAGTAAAAAAAAAAATATATATATATATATACTCTTGCACTACCATGGTGCTACCTCTTTTGGCTCTACCCATGACTTTTGTTCCCCACCCTACCTCTGTGGACATTTGGACTATATATGCCTCAGTTGGCTACATTGGAGACATTGTACCCCCAAAACTTCAGCATGTAGTCAAGCCAGTGTTTCCCCTTTTGCAAGGGGGGAACATGCTGTGAAGGTTTAGACTGCCTCCCTTGTTTTGACTTATATCCATGTGTAGTGCTAGGTATTATCTTCTTCTGCACTTGTGTTCTGCTGGTTAGAGATCACCCTTTTTGCCAGCCTCCTTAGTAGTGTTGCATATCTGATTTGTTAACTAGATTCTCATGCCCTCAGGCAAGGTACTGGGTGCTTGCTCCCTTATGAAAAGATTTCCCAAAATTTCAAAATAGTACCTTGGCATACACTCACCCACCTACAAACATAAGTGCTTATTTCCACAATGAAATCACACTCTTCTGGTTTTATCCTATGTTTTCTAAACATATTAATATAAATTTCAGAGTAAGTTGAATAGATTCAGATAAACAGTCATAATATTTAAATAATCCACACAATCATCAGGCATTTGAAGCATGCACAGCTTTGTCTGACAGGGGAGGGAGGTTAAAAACCTCACTCACTACTCCTTATCAGTTGGGGTGTTGATTCCACATATGTTTAGATGCATGAACAAAACTGTATAAGCCATCTTTCTCTTTATACTGCAGTTCCACAGATGAAACACTGCCACCAGTGTCAAAGGCCAGAGTCAGGCTGGCACTGGAGGAAATTTCCCACCGCTGCCATCCAATGTCACAGATGGCATCACTTGCAAACAACATATAATGGTTTGTCTTCTACTGAAGGGGTTTAAATCCCCAAAATGCCAACTAGTGTACCACCTGAATAAATGACAGACAGGGTTATGGCCATTGGATCCACTCCATTCCCCTAAAAAGGTCTGATGGTTACTAGAAAGGTCTGTTGAGTCACACCACTGTTGCTCAATGGGTTAAATGAAATAAGAAAAGTGCAAATAATTCAACAAACAATTCAAATGCAACTTATCTCAACAGCATAAAGAAAATATGCATAGCTACCCTAAGTACAGGTTCATAGGTTCATAGGTTACTACTAGGCTAACTACCCTTATGGGCCATTTTAAGCATAGCCAATTACCCCATGTCAGAATCAGACCCTGCACCTTGTGTTTCTAAGGTAAGCACCTTAACAATTACACCAACCTCCCACCCCTACAGGTTTCCAAATGTCCTACCCAGACGAGTACTACACGCTAACCACTTACAAAGATGGGGTTTTGGCCTAACATTCCAGACCTTTTTTACACTCTGTGAATCTGTATCTATCAGTTGTCCTTATCCATGGCAACTGCCTTCCAAACTATAAAACACAGACACACACACACACACACAATTCCAAGGGGAAGACCAGACACACCAGTTACTTACCATTCTTGACGTTGCCAAATATAATCTATAAAAGAGATATCTCACCTGTAGAATGATCAGGTGATCTGGCCAGTTAGAGGGATACCACAGCTTGTCACCTACAGTGCTAAATAATTCCCTCCTCTCAGATAATAAATAACAATGCATAAATAAATGCCAGTCACATGATCTTAAAATGAATAAATAAACCTTTACTTAAACAATAAGGCAGTCAAGACAGTGCAGATACTAAATATGCAGAGGTCAAGGCAATGCACAAGGAAAGAAAAGTAATCATCAGTTATACAGACAGGAACACTTAAAGAAGACTGATAATAGCTAAATAACATAAATGACTCTGTCTTACAGAGATACCATCCCTAACTATTTTATGTTAGTAAAAATATTATACTAGGTAGAATTGTGGATTTTACAGCAACATGCATAGATGTGCTTATCATGGTAATCCAAGCAGGAATGCCTTTATACTGCTTTCAGTTCCAGATATATATTTCAGCCCATCACTTTTTTTTCACAGAAAACATGTTTCTACCTTCAGATCTCCATATGAATTGGACAATTTTTTATTTGAATACTAATGGCCGCTTTCCCAGCTCTAGTCAGTTGTCCCTCTTTGGAGAACATTTTAATCAAATTTGGCTTCCTGGCTCCACACACTTATGTGACTTAATTACAAGCCATTAGATCCTTCCTGAGAAACTGCAGAAAGCTACAGTTTACACTCTAATAACAGGTTTCATACATTTCTTTTCATCTCCTTTTTTCATTTACAGAAAATGATTACGTGGTTACACAAAATTTTATGCAACAGGGTTGAAGTTTGCTGCAAAAGTCCTTAACAGGGAGCTCTTCTCCCTTTGACTAAGGGTAGTCCTCAACCTACATTTGGAAGTGTCTATTTGCACAATAAATTCATGACTATAAAAAGGACTGGCTAACAGAGGGAGTCCACTCAAAGCCTCCCTGACTGTTTGAAGTGCCTGCTCATAGGCTGGAGTCCAGACAACTTTATCTGGTCTCCTGAGAGTGTGTGTGTTTTTGTGTGTGCATGTGTGCACACATGTGCATGGCTGTCTGAATATAGGTGTGTGAGTTTAGGGAAGTGCCTTTGTGAAAGTGATGGATAGGCCATCAGGTTAAACACTACTTACCTTTACAGGTCTGATAACACTAATGGTACAAAAAATGCAAGTCATAGAAATGTTAATGAGCCAATACTGACAGCTTCTTCATTGTGGACATAGCTGTCTCTGAATCACATTTTCTCCATATCACACAAATTCACCTACCTTCAGTAAGCAATTTACATGAGCAGTGACATTCTTTCTGTATCGTAGAGACTGAGATGAAAATGGCATACACAGCAACAATACATCGGAAACCTTTGCTATGAAGCAAGTGGTGAGGGGGAAATGAAACAGTCATCAAGTGGTCAGGGATGATACAGTATTCCAGATGTTCACAAAGCTGGACAGGTTAACAGCATTAGCTGGAATTTGATCAAAGAAATCCAGACTACTCCTTACACTTTGAATCTAGGAAATTGTGCAATGCATTTATTATGCTGCAAACAGCAATATATAGGTCTTTTTTAAGTGAATATAAAAACAAAAAGAACCTTCCATACTTCTCATAGTGGTGCTGCAGGTAAGTCGCCACATCTATATATGTAATTATCCCCCTTTTTAGGAAAAAATAAACTGAAAACAATACAAATAAAAAAAAACAGTTTTAAACTGTGGTTTGAAGTGCTGTCTTAAAGCATGTAACCCTACTGTAGTAGGTATACCAATAACTGCTTCCATGTAATGTAGCACAAAGGTAATTCTTTGTGCTTAATTCTGCAGATGCGCTGACACATGGTATTGAATTTTATCTACCTTTGCAGTCCAGAGTGAGGCTGATAAGCACTGATTTCTTTGAATTTTTTAGTGGAAGATAGGTATTTTTTTTCAGCTACCGCTTGCAAGTTCAGAATTGCACTACGTGAATATCCATCATTGTACACTGTTCTGCTGTATATGTATATGGTACAAATACTGAAACTTTTGATAGTTGTTAGCATTTCTGTTCATTAATCTGCAATTGGAAGAAATGTTATATTAGCTGGCTTTCCATTAAAATGTTCTTTTAATGCTCTAAAAGCAAAACAATGATAGTTTTTGCAAAACACTGGTACATTGTGGACCAAAACCAACTGCCATCTGAAGTCGTTCCTGTATTCAAATAACCTGGGCTTTGGCTATAGCAAAGTCTGTCTTTCTACTACCATATTAATCAGACAAAATAATTATTTTACTCCAGGTCTGGTCTAGAAAAGGCCTCCCCTTTTCTTTTCTCCTGAAGGCAGGAATGCAGTAACTAAGGGGATATTTCAAATGGATCATGGACTAACATTACTTGCAGCCTCCACTAAGGAAAAAAATACCTCTTCAAATCAGTGCCATTGAAATCTGCAGATGTGTCATATCAATGTCATGCTCACTGCAAGGTTATAGCCACAGCCCACTGCTTACTTTACAGTAGGTTCCTTCTATTTGAAAAATCTTTAACATCTTTATTAAATCATAACATTTTAAGAAAGAGCACAAGTACAATTAACAGAAAAGAAAACAAACCAGTATTTCCATTGTTATTCTCATGCAGTATACATTTTCTTTGTAACAGTTTTCATCCGCTCCAACATTACATAAACTTCTCAGTTCCTACCTTTCCCTAAACCTTGCTCCTCCTAAACATTATTCTGTGTGTACTAAATACCACAAGTTCCATTTATTTCTATATAATTTGCTCATTTCCTTTTATAAAGATCCCATCTCCAGTATAATATTGGGTACTTCAATTACAATTAGTTTAGATTTTGATTTCCGTTTTCTAGTAGTTTCTTTTTTGGCAGCCAATATCATTAAAGTCAGTAAGGCCTTACTACATCTGGGCAATTCAGATCTCATATCCCAGCTCAAAAGAATCATTTTATTAATTACAACCATTTGTTCCCTCAGTATTTCTGACAAAGTGCTCTGTAGAGAATTTTTGAAACTTGTCTCCTTTCTTTTTCTAGCATCATGGTTCTCTCTTACATCAACTATAACTGTGTATATTCTTTATAAGCACTCCTTAAAATGGAGAACATCGACATTTGTGCTGTAACAGAGACCTGGTTCAAGGTAGCAGAAAGCACCTCTGCACTACCAGGCTATAACTCATTCCACACCTTTCAGCCCCAAAACCTGGACTGAAACTCCAAAGGTGGTGGTGTTTCTATATTCATAAAGGATGCACATCTCCAGACGGGTAGCCCAACATAATGCATCAGAGATACTTCAGGTGCAGCTAACATTGGGTAAGAGAGAAATTCAGGTCGTAGCCTGTTATAGGTCCCCAACCATGTCCCAAGACACTCACTCCATGTTCCTAAGCACCCTGGAGAATATTAGGGTCCAGCCTAATGCACTCATACTGGGTGACTTCAACTATCCCTCCATTAACTGGGAAAACTACTCATATACCAATACATTTGCCCAATGTTTCCTGGAATTCATTAATTCCAGTGTCCTGGACCAGCTTGTTGTTACCCCCACTAGAGGTAGCAACATCCTTGACCTGATCATTGCTAACATGGGCGACAGTTGTTCTACACCAATAGTCAACTCCTCCCTGGTTAGATCCGACCACAAACAAATCACCTTGGAAATCCATACCCCCCCCCCCCCCGCAAAGGTAATCACCATGAAAAACTTCTCCAAAGCTAACTTTCGGCTCCTAAGAACAGAGGTGGCTAACTTCACGGCACCCATGCAAAGGGAGAATAGTTGCATAACCGCCAAATCATACACCAATGCACTGTACGAACACGTACACAAATGGATGGATGTCGCCATACCCAATAGAACCAAGATGCTCTCCTCCAAAAAAATGGAATCCAAGCTGGTGGTCCCCTGCCATAAACAAACTCTACAACAGAAGGAGGAAACTGATGTGGAATAAGATGAAGTCCCAAGACTGGAAAAACTCCCTGGTCAGCCTCAACAAAAAGTTGAGATCCCTCATCAAATCCTCTAAAGCTAGCTATGAAAACAGAATTGCAGCAGATAGTAAAGACAACCACAAGGCCTTCTATAGTTATGTAAAGAACCTCCATGGCAATACCCAGATTTGCTCTGAGCTACTGCACAATGGTACCTCCTATACCGAGCCAACAGATATTGCCAATATACGGGCCGACAGATTCAGTGCCAACTCCCCCCCCCCAAAAAGGACCAATCACAATATCAGTAGATTGCCAGGCACCCAGTATTACTGCTGCACAGGTTAAAACAGCACTGTCCAAGGCCAAAAATACAGCTTCTATTGGACCTGACTATCCCTGGCTGTGTTCTACATGAACTACAGAGTGAACTGGCACCTCACATGTGTGCCCTGTTCAATCACAGCCTCACCTCAGGCTTTGTCCCTACTGAATGGCACACTGCTATAGTTATCCCGCTCCACAAAGGAGGAGTGACTACAGACCCTGGGAACTATCGCCCCATTACCCTGACAAGTCTGATATGCAACGCTATGGAACGCATCATCGTGGACCTAATAAACAAGGATATAGGGAATCTCCAAACTCTGGATCCCACACGGTTTGGTTTTGTGAAGGGTAGATCATGCCTGCTCAACTTGGTCGACTTCTTTGAGTCAGTCACCAGGGTGTGGATGAAGGCAAGGTGGTTCATACAGCCTGCCTTGATTTGACCAAGGCCTTTGATACCATTCCTCACTCAGGAATCATAGAAAAACTCACTAAGCTAGGCATCAACCCCTATATCATTAGGTGGGTTGCAAACTGGCTCACAGATAGAACCCACAGTGTGAAAGTAGCTGACTCCAAGTCAGACTGACGACCAGTCACGAGTGAAGTCCCACAGGGATCGGTCCTGGGTCCTCTCCTGTTTGGTATCTACTTCTCAGAAGTCCAGTCCAACACGAAGGGTGTCTTGCTGACAAAGTTTGCAGATGATTGCAAGTTGGGAGCCATTATTATCTCCCCAAGTGATGTTGACATCCTACAGAAAGGCCTCACTGAGACCAGAGACTGGTGTCAGAACCATGGCCATAAGCTCAATGCCAAAAAAATGTGTCATCATCCCCTTTGGAAAAAACCCAGTTCCCATGAACTACCACATCGATGGTAGTGGGTCTATATTACGAGATCGAAAACCCGTTTCAGTGAATTGGAATTGAATGACACGTATAGCACTAGCTACGGTAACGGCAAACGTTCAAAACCACGAAACACAAAATGTCGAAGTGTCATGGTTGGCCCGTCTGCGATATAGCTCCGTAAGGTAAGTGTGCGATAGTTACAAACCTTAGGGTTAGGGTGCGGGTTAAGGTAAGTGCATAGATAGGTAATGTATGTAAGGTTTAGTGTAGGGTTAGAAGTAGGGTTTTGTTAAGTGTATGTGTGTGGATTATTTGTTTTGTTTGGATATATGTCTGTAGGGTAAGTGTGAGATAGTTACAGACCTTAGGGTTAGGGTGTGGGTTAAGGTAAGTGCATAGATAGGAATGTATGTAAGGTTTAGTGTAGGGTTTGGTTAGTGTATGTATGTGTTTTATTTATTATGTTTGGGTATGTAGTATGTAGCGCGCAGTGGTGTTGGCCGACTATGATGATTCGAGATTTGAAATTTCACGGTTTAGGGGGTTCAGTGTATTTGCAGTTCGGGCTATGTCTGTCGGTGTTGTGGTGTTCGCTGAAACGGGTTTTCGATTTCGTAATATAGATCCGATGGTAGTCCACTGAACACAGAAGACGTTATAAGAGATCTGGGAATACAGGTTGACAGCAACCTCTCTTTTGACCACCACATTGCCACTGTGGTCAGAAAGTCCTTCTATGTGGCACATCTCATTACTAAGGGTTTTGCATCCAGGAAGAAAAAGGTCATTGTCTCCCTCTACTCTTCCCTCATTAGGCCAGTCATCGAGTACAATGCCCCATTTGGCATATACCTCACTAGACACCTCCAACAGCTGGAGAAGCCGCAAAAGTACCTCACAAAGAGGATCCTAAGCCTTAAACACTTGTCCTATATGGACAGACTCAAAAAATTCCAACTATTCTCTGTCTCATACCACCTACTTAGAGGCAATCTCTGCTTGACTTATAAAGCCATGTCTGACCCAGCTCTGTTAGAAATGCTACATCTAAAAAAATCCCAATCCCTCCTCACCACACGCTCCAGAGACCTCAACCTCATTAACACAATCAACAGAACATGCTGGAGGGACAGGTTCATAACCCAGAGACTGCCCATGCTATGGAATAGACTTCCCATGCATGTCAAACCGAGCACCTCACTGGCCCTCTTCAAGAGAAATCTTGATGAGTGGATGGGAAATAGAAAATTCACCCCGGGGATCACTCCAGTGGCTCTACTCGACAGTGGCACTGGAAACTAAGGTCAGGTGGCATGATGCCAGGGTAATCCTATGGGCTAGGCTTGTAAAGGCTCCAGCACCATTAGCCTAGTACACACCCATGAACCTATGAACCTATAAGGGTCATTGCTGCCATAGTTCTCCTTTACAAACAAACTTGCCATAAGGTCAGCTGTCGGCTTCCAGAGCTTCCTTCAAATACCTTTCATAGTGTATCTCCTTTATAAATCATGTCATGTGAACAATCAGTATTATGTAGGCCATACGTAGGCCATACCCACACCATTGCTTCACTTCTTCTAGCTGTTCCAAGTGTATGGGTACTCAGCACTTACCAATGATTTTGATGTGTAATACATGCTACACATTTTGGATTTTCTACAATATGTAGCATCTATATAGGTTAAGTAAAATGTTAAGACAACATTAATGTGTTTTCACATAAATATGTTTCATACTAGTTATGAAGACAAGAATGAAAATTAAATTGATACTGAAGTGGGACAATCATTATTTGCGTGGAGTATTGAGTTTAAAGGAGAAAGCTGTAAAATGTATGATTTGTATTTTGGGTATTTTATGTAGCCTGCAATATTTATATAGTTTGGTTAACATTTAAAAAGAACTGTTGCATTTTCTAAATTTATGTTTTATGCAAGTGATGGGATGATCACCGCATGAACATGGTGTTGTGTTTAAAGGAAAAATTGTCATGTAAGCTGTCATAGTTTGTTATGTTTATTTTATTAATTTTATTTTTATTTGTTTTCCAGGGTAGAACACTAATCTCTATGGACTTTTTTCAGACTCAGCCCGGGAGTGGTGTCTGGTTAAGAGACTTCCTCAGAGTCACACAGTTAGGCAATGGAGGATGAGGGAATCAAATCTTGCACCACTGAACCACAGAAAACGGCTTGTTAACAGCTCACAACTCATTCATGTCTAGGGGTCCAAAAGGACTAAAAAGCAGTAGGAGTCGAGGGTTAACATATAAGTAAGATAATGGGAGTGATAGTCAACACTCAGAGGGTTAAGCTGGGTTCGTGCAAAGGGTACTAGATGATTAGTTGTTTGATAATTGAAAGGGGAAATTAACAGCTGCTCAGGGAAAAGGAGAATGACAAAGGTAAAAGAATAACTAGGCAGAGGTAGAATCAGGGTAAAAAGGTGGTAAAAACATTGTTGTGGTTCAGGAAGAGGGTCAGAGATAAGGATCTGAAAGGATGAGGAGGGTAGAAATAGCTGTGAATCACGTAGGGAGAAGAGACTCAAGAGCACATGCTACTTTGATGTAGGTATCTGAAGACGAGAAGTAAGGAGTATTCTGGTCATAGGAAACGGGAGGAACAAGAGGATGTATAAGAGAACTGCTCCTTACATAGGATGAGGCTGATAGATGGATAAGAGAAATAGCAGCTGGAAACAGCAAATGAAGATAGGGCAGAGGGGTTGTGGGTTGGATATGTAGGCAGACATAAGTGGGAGAGGAGTGGTAGGAAGGCAAGGGTGAAGTGAAGTAGCCGAAGCCATGGTAATGGTATTTAGGGATAAAAGGGGGATAAGGAGGATAGGGTTAATTTGAGAAGACCATTGGAGACTAAGGGTTGATCTGGTGCAATCTAGCTAGAAAGCTGGCACCAAAGAGCCTGCAGCTGGGAGGAGGAGAATGTTACAATATGCAATCAAAGGTTTATGACCTAGCTCAGAGCGATTGTCATAGACTGAAAGAGATGGGGAAATGCAAGGAGGGGAGCTAGAACAGTGGTGCTCTGTTAAAATAATAACATATAATGTAGAGGGCTATGGAATCCAGCGAAGAAGGGAAAAGTAGAGAGGAGGATAAAGTAGAAAGGGGTAGAGACTGTAATACTTCAAAAGATTAAAGTCAATAGATGAGAGATGTGGAAGCTGGGGGAGTCACCTATGTGAGTTTCTTGGAGGACTGAGTTAAATGGTGAAATAGGGAATAATGGTGATAGCTAGAAAGGGGTAGTGGAGAAGACAGAGTAAAGGAAAGTGGAGAAGGGAGATGGCTTTTGGCAAAATATATGATGGAGAGGAATGAATACTGGGCTCAATTAATGGGTTAAAAAGAATGATCCAATAATATTTAGGGAATACTTTTAGGCACAGGATCAGAGATGCAAAGGAGGGTGGATTTAGGTGGGGACTTTGATGTGGTGATGGAGCAAAATAAAGACAGGTGTGTTGATACAACAGAGTTCAAGTTGAGGAACATTAAGAGAGGGGCTTGGCAAGGAGTAGACTGAGGAGTGTGTGGAAAATTAGGCATGGAGGAGACAGTTCACATTTTCAAGGGATATGTATAAGCAAGCAGGTTGAGTAAATATTATATTAATTGGTGACAATGTAATGAGGACAATTTAGACAATGGGAAAAATGCAGTAGTGGCCATACACATGTTTGGTGAACCATAAGGGTGGGGTCACAGGAGTACAGCAGGTAAAACTTTAATCTAGATGTATGCAGAGGGAGAGAGAGAGCGGGTATGGTGGCTAAATTATATGACAACATAAACTATTAGGAAAATGAGAGGTGGCATTGTGGGAAGAGAGATGGGATGGGTGAAACATTGTTTGGATGGACAGGATAATGTGCCAGCCAGTGGTGTTGCATAGGAAGGGAGAAAGCAGGTGCAGGTATGGGAAAAGGACCTGTGAGATTTACAGACTGCAAGTAATGAGGGGAAAGAGGCAGTATGTGGAGGAAAGAACAAAGGTACAGCTAAACGGTCTTAAGATCCAAATGGAAAGTAAATTTATAGGAAAGGTAGAAACTGGACAGGCAAAATGAGATATGATGGGCACAGGGGAGGTAGGAACCAAATAACTGGTATGGAAGCTGAAAGAGAAAAAGAACAGAAAGGTGGACATAATGGACAAGATCAGTGGGGAAGGGTCCTGTATAAAAGAGGAGATGGGAGAGTTATTTGCAGTTTCATGAGTGGCCTTTAAAAAGGAAGAGATGGGAAAAGTAATTCTAGCGCTTCATAAGAAGCTATATTTGGGGAGATGAGAAGAGAAAGAATAAGACAGGGATTGATTTTAGAAGTAGGAATATTTACTGGAGTGGTGAAGGAGAGGTGTGAGTTAAGGAGGTAAAAGACAATATTCCTTATCTGAGGGGGAATTTGGTAGGGAGGATAGATTTCTAGTGGATTTTTGCAAAACAGTAGAGTGTGGTGTACCAGGAGGTTAAGGAAAACTTTTAAGTAGGTGTGGTCAGGGGAAACTTGGAGTTACATGGGTAAAGTGATTGCTATTACACTACCAACAGGTGAAAATAGGAGGCAGCATTCAATCAATTCTAGGCATGTTTCTCTAATTAATGGGTGTGCAAGGATATCTGTGAGGATATTGATCAAAAAGCTAAATGGGATTATTTAAAAACTGGTGCAGAGGCAGGTAAGGTTTATTTAGGGGCAGCAATAAAAGAGAAAGTGTAAACACACGTACTCTGATATGTCCACATTACTAACTCCAGTGTGTTAAGGATACATTGATGTGTCAAAATGGACAGCCCTCAGCTTAGGCACTGGTTGAATTATAAAAGTGAAAAGATAATTTTAGCTCTCATTTGGGACTTGAACCTAAGACCTCCAGTACACCATTTTGGCATCACTGCCACTGGACAGATTAATGTTATGTTTTCCCCTAAAATCCTTGACATTTCAGCTAGGTAAATCCCAGCTGCTTGTTGATCAAGATCAAGTAGAGAGTTGATGACGCGGAGGTGGGGAGGGTGAAGAAATAAGGGCAGAGTGGGATTTTGGATTCAGATTCTTATAGGTTCATAGGTTCATAGAACAATACTAGGCTAATGGCCTGGAGGCCCTTATAAGCCTAGCCAAGAATTTCATCCATGTTCCCACAAAGTCAGTACCTGTTTTCCCTGTCCAGCAGGGACACAGTTGGATCGCAGGGGTATGTTTTCTGTTTCCCAACCAGTCGTCCAGGTTCCTCTTAAAGAAGGCTAGTGAGGTACTCTGCTTGACATGGAGAAAAAGTCTATTCCACAGATGGGGAAGTCATTGGGACACAAATCTATCCCACCAACAAGTTCAATTAATGTCACAGGCCAGGTTGAGACCTTGCATAGGGGGTTGCACAAGTGGAGTTTGACTTATGAATATACAGCAACTCCATCAAGGCTGAGTCTGAGATGGCCTTGTATGCCAGGCACAGGTCACCTCTGAGCAGTCTGTATGAGACTGACTAGAGGGACAGGGCTTTTAGCCTATCTCTATAAATCTCTATAGGATAGGTGTTTGAGACCCTGGATTTTCCTGGTCAGGAACCTCTGTGGTCTCTCCAACTGCTGCATGTGCTTGGTAAGGTACATGCCGAAGGTGGCATTGCACTCAATAATGGGTATGAAAAGGGAGGAGTTCAGGGATGTTATGACCTCCTTGTTCCTGGATGAAATACCCTTACTTATGAGGTGGACCATGTAGAAAGCCTTCCATACAATGGAGGCAGCATGGTGGTCAAAAGTCAGGTTGCTATCAACCTGGATGCTCAAGTCCCTCACAACTGATTGCATGCTTAGTATGTTGTTATTAATGTGATAATTAGTGGGGACACCATTTTCCCCAAAGGGGATAATGATGCATTTCTTGGCATTCAGTTTGAGGCCATGGTTCTGGCACCAGTCATTAATTTGGTTAAGGCCTTCTTGGCTTGGATAATGTTCACATTACTAGGGGAATTTATGACAGTGCCCAGCTTGCAGTCATCTGCAAACTTGGTCACCCACAGACCACTGGTTTTGGCTTGCACCTCAGAAAAGTATATCCCAAACAGTAGAGGCCCCAAGACTGATCCTTGGGGTACGCCACTTGTTATGGGTTTACTATTAGAGGTGGCTTCCCCTATTTTGACTGAGTGGGTTCTATCAGTGAGCCAGTTAGCTACCCATCTGATAACATATGGGTTGATGTCTAACTGGGAGAGTTTGCCTATTATGCCCCAGTGGAAAATAGTGTTGAAGGCTTTGGCTAGGTCATGGTAGGTGGTGTGCACTGTCTTGCCCTCATCCATGGCTTTGATGACTGCTTTGAAGAAGGTGACCAATTTTAACAGGCATGATCTCCCTTTGACAAAACCAAGCTGTGTGGGATTAAGAGTTTCGAGGTTGCCAATGTCCTTGTTTATAAGGTCCATGATAATGCGTTTCATGGCCTTACAGATCAGGATAGTTAGGCTGATTGGCCTATAATTGCCTGGGTTGGAGGACGCTCTACCTTTGTGCAGAGGGATAACAGTGGCTCTCCTCCATTCTGGTGGAACAAAGCTGGTGCACAGGCTTTGGTTGAATAGGGTGTCTAGTGGTGTTGAGAGCTATTGCCTGAGTTAATGTAGGACACAGCCAGGGATGTTGTTGGGTCCCATGGAGGCTGTATTTTTTTACCTTTGAGAGGGCATTAATAACCCTGCTCCCTGGTAATGAGGGGAGGGGGGCAGGTGCTGTGGATGTCCTGGTTTACTGATGGGGGGACAGGGGGTGAAGTTTTCACTGAACCTATCTTCCAGCAGGTTTTCTATATTTAAGGCATTTGTGTATGTGGTGTTATTGACCCCAGTTCAGAGCAGATTTGGGTGTTACCTTTGAGACTGCAGACATATGTGAAGAAGGCCGTGTGATTGTCCTTAGTGGATGTGACCAATTTGGACTCAAAGTTAGCCTTAGAGGATTTCACCAGTGACCTTATTTGCTTGTTCAGACAAAGGAGAGATTACTTCCAACTTGGCACCTGCTCCTTCTTGGCCCTGGACAGTAATTTTTTTCCTTTTATTATAGAGTCTGTTTATTGCTGATGTCCACAAGACAGGTTTACTCTTCCTTGAGGAAGATGATTTGGTCCTGTGAGGTACTGCTAGGGGGGGTCATGGGAGATGGTAACTTCGAAAGTGATTCTTTATGATCTGATCTTACCAAGGAGGATGACACTGTAGGGGTGCTACAGTGGCTACTCACTTTGTTTAGTACCAGGTCCAGGATATTTTCACCTCTTGTGGGAGGTGTCGACCAGCTGATCCAGTGCATTGGCACTGATGAAGTTGAGGAACCTCTGGGGGTTCGTGCTTGAGCTACAGTAGATCTTCCACTCTATGGTTGGATAGTTAAAGTCATCCAGGATTAGGGTACAGGGTTGAATCTTGATGGATTCAAGTAAGTCCAGATATGTGGAGTGGGCGTCCTTAGTCATGGTTGGGGATCTGTAGCTAGCTATGATTTGAAAAGGTGTTTTGTCAATAGTTAACTGCACCTGGAGTGTCTCCTGTGTGTCAAACTGTTTGACCAGCCTGGAGGTGTGTATGTCTTTGATAAATATTGAAACTCCACCTCCTTTGGCTTTGTAGCCCTCTGTTTGGGGTCTGAAAGTATGGTAGGATAAGTAACCTGGTAAGACTAGGGTGCTCTCTGCAGCTTTCAACCAGGTTTCAGTGACTGCACAAATGTCAGCATCTTCCAGAGTGAGGAATGCTTGCAATGAGTGCAATTTCATGTTAAGACTCCTAGCGTTTAGCAGCATGACCTTTAAATTTCGTTTAGAAGAATTTTTCACATTAGTAATTTTGTCCTCATGACTTTGCCTAAAAAAGGCAGTATGGGGGAGGCAAGAGCCTTTGCAGAAGCCTGAAGCCCAGGGGAGACAGATAAAGGCTGTCTCTGGCAAAGCATCGTGGTCTGTCTATCATGGCCTCCCAGGCTGTCAGGTACTAGATCCCCTTGGAATGACACCAGAAACTAAGCCAATTGTTAAAGTCAAGCATTTTCTGTTTGTACTGAGGTATCATTCTGGGTGACATTAGGATGCTGCTTAAGGCTAGGGACATACCTGCCTGGGTATTCAGTGATCTCAATCATGTCTCTCTTTATATAGTCCAGAGAGGTATGTCTCAAGTCATTCACACCAACATGGACTATGACAGAGTCATAAGAGTACCTGTTGTTGAGACACTTGAGTGCGTGCATGATATGGTGGATTCTAGCATCTGGCAAGCAACTTACCATGACTTTCCCCTTGTCTAGCCTGGTGAGGGACACACATGTCTCATGATAAAGTCTCCTATGACTAGTAAGTTGGGTTTGTGGCTGGGTCTTAGAGGCTGTGTGACAGAAGAATGTGTGCTATGTGCCATGCTTGGTGTGATGGGTTGTGATGTGCGTGTGTGCTTTTGCCTCGGAGATCTCTTTTGTTTAGGTATGTTTTTGTTGAGAACCACCACATATGTAGGAATGTACTGTACAGGTCTGGGTGGTGTTAGAGGGATGGTGCTTGTGGTGTTTGTGCAGGCAACCTTCTCAGTGCCAGATGTACTGGCTTGTGATTGAGACAGCAAGGATTCTCGGTTCTTCATGTAATTGCATCTCTCACATATTGTGTTCCTAGGTGGTAGAAGAAGAGGGTTGTCCATGTACATGAGGCAGTTGCTACACTGTCTCAGGATGCCCATATCAACAAGACTAGCAGGAGAAACCACAGGAAATTGTCCATCCATGGTGTCAGAATCTGTGAAAGAGAGGTAAAGGATGGTAGAGCGGGTACTATCAGAATAGAGTACCTATAGGTATGAGTAGGGCTGGATGAAATTACAGTAGTTGCAAGGGAGGGCATCAGTTACACTGGAGTGCTGGTAAGGGAAAACATGCAACTGAGATATCTCACAATGGGTAGGAGAATAACAACAACCATACAGAATATTATATCCATAAAATTACAAAAAATATTCTAAGATCTAAGCCAATACAGGAATGTAGAAAAGAAATGTTGCCAATACAGTTGACTGCATGTAGGGGTACAAAAATAGGCAAGAGGAATTTACTGGTGAAAACTGGCAAATGCATCAAGGTAGTGGGAGCAAATACAGTACCTAGAGAGAGGAAAGGTAATAGAGAGAGATGAGGCCAAGAAGAAGTTTGGAGTGCAGGTTAGAGACTGTCTTCCATATCAGGTATAGATATCAGCTTATGGACAAAGAGAAAGGAAAGACCTGCTGTGGCAGCATTTTTATTTATTTATTATTATCTTTTGCTGACCGGATCAGACCCAGTAGGCTAGTAACCTTTTTTCAGGGGACACCTGAGGTGGTATTTATACTACTAGGTGAATTTGGCTGGGACAATCAGGGAACATCCCCTACACTTTTCCATAGGTGCCTTGGGATCTTTTACATCCACCTGAACTATCACTCATTCAAGTAGATATGGCCTCGGTTTAATATCTCACCCAAAGGGCAGCACACTCAGGAGTGCAGCACAACCCTTTTGCTGGACTGCCGTGTGAGTAATTAATCTACCTGTTGTAGGAATAGAACCCACAGCCTTCTACACCAAAAATGAGTGTGCTTCCTGTTGCTCCACTGGCAATGCATAATAGGAATCTAGAAGTTGCTGTTAAAAAAAGGATAATTACAGCAAATACAATATTACCTGATAACTATACAAATCAATCAGAGGAGATTAGAAAAGATTGGGAAGAGAGCTGTAAAAGCAATTTACAAGTGAACAACGGAAGGGCATATGTATGGCTCCCAAGTATGCAATGGAGTCCAGAATGTTTAGGATTTTTGCTTGAAAGTGTTTGCATGAACACTTTTGTACCCAAAGCAGACTTCAAAGAATTTTTCCTGAGGTAGATATCAAATTTTGGAGGTGTGATGGGGAAGAAAGAGATAACTGGGAACATGTTTTTTCTGGGGGGGGATTATAACGAGTTGCCAATTTAAAAATCCCTTACAGAATACATTGTCAGAAATATCAGGGGTGTAAATGGCTGTAACTATGGAAATTATTCTTTTGAACTAGGACAGTGGATCTCAACTACCTAGACATAGTGAGGCCTTATTGTTTATTTCTGTCTGTCAATAAAAACACAATTACTTGAAAACGGAAATGAAAATCTAAAACAACTGCATTTGAAGTACTGAATAATGTAAACGAGATAAAAAAATGGAAGAGGGTCTTCAGAAAAGGGAAGGAACAAGTGACATAGAAATAAATGGAATGCGTGGGAACAATACATGCAGAATAATGTTTAGCAGGAGGAGTGAGGTTTAAGGGAAGGCAGAAATTGAACAATTTATGGAATGTTTGGACTGAAAACAGCTGTTATAAAGAAATATGTATAATGTGAGTAAATAGAAGAAAATGTTAATATGGTTTATTTTTTTTTTTCTATTAATATATAGAGGATATAAAAAAGTTTACATACCCGTTAAAATGCTGTAATTAAACCAAAAGTGCTTCAAAAAAGTATTAGTTTAAGGGTGTGCACACTTAAGCAACCAACTTATTGTACGTTTTTTTATTTTTTATATTGTTTCCCCTAACAGATTTGTTTGTTTTTCAACTGAATTGTACAGTTATAGGTCATATTAAAAGTGGCAAAAGTTTTGAAATGATTTATTGTGGTCTCATTTTTTTATATCACAAAAACCTGGCATTTTAACAGGGGTGTGTAAACTTTTTATATCCACTGTATGTCTGCCTATGTCTTAAGTGATAATTTCATAGGTTCATAGGTAGATACTAGGCTATCAGCCCTAGGGCCTATAGAAGCCTAGCCAAAAAGGTACCCTGGCGTTCGCCACCCAAGAAAATTATTTTCCTGTGCCCCTGTCGAGTAGAGCCACAGAGGTGATCCCCGGGGTGAATTTCCTATTTCCCGTCCAATCATCAAGATTTTTCTTGAAGAGTGCTACTGAGGAGCTTTGTTTGATATAGATAGGTAGTTTGTTCCAGAGTATGGGAAGTCTCTGGGACAGGAATCTATCCCTCCAGCATGTTCTGTTTATTGTGGTGACAAGGTTTAGGTCCCTAGAGTGTGTAGCTCAGAGGGATTGGGATTTCTTTAAGTGGAGCATGTCTAACAGCTCTGGGTTTGACATAGCTTTGTATGTTAGGCAGAGATCGCCTCTGAGTAGGCAATATGCGACCAAGCAAAGCTGGAGTTTTTTGAGACGGCCAGCGTAGGGCATCTCTTTGAGGCTGGTAATCCTCATTGTGAGGTTTTTCTGCGGCCTTTCCAGTTGTTGTAGATGTCTTGTGAGGTACATACCAAAAGGGGCGTTGTACTCTATAATGGGTCTAATGAGTGATGAGTAGAGGGGAACAATGACCTCTTTTTTCCTGGATGAGAAACCTTTTGTGATGAGGTGTGCCACGTAGAAGGATTTCCTGACTACTGTGGCGATGTGATTATCAAAGGAGAGACTACTGTCTGCCTGTGTCCCAAGGTCTCCTATCACACTTTTGGTGTTAAGTAGACTACCACCTATGTGGTAGCTCATGGGTACAGAGTTTTTATCAAAGGGGATGACAGTGCACTTTTTGGCATTGAGCTTGAGGCCATGGCTTTGACACCAGGCATCTGTCTCATTGAGGCCTTTTGTAAAACATCCACATCATTAGGAGTTTCAATTGTGGATCCTAGTTTGCAGTCATCTGTGAACTTGTTAGCCAAAGAACTTCTGTGTTAGCCTGTACTTCAGAAAAGTAGATACCAAACAGGAGAGGACCCAGGACTGAACCCTGTGGTGCTCCACTCGTCACTGGTCTGAAGTCAGATTTGGAGTCTGCTACTTTCACAGTGTGGGTTCTGTCAGTGAGCAAGTTGGCAACCCATCATGTGACATAGGGATTTATACCTAGTTTAGTGAGTTTATCTATAATTCCAGAGTGGGAGATGGTGTCAAAAGCCTTGATGAGATCTAGCTAGGCTGTATGAACCACCTTACCCTCGTCTACGGCTTTGCTGACTGCTTCAAAGAAGTCATTCAGGTTTAGGAAACATGATCTGCCTTTTACATACCCGAACTGGGTGGGGTCCAGAGTTTGGCGATTACCAGTGTCTTTGTTTATAAGCTCCATGATGATACTTTCAATGGGCTTGCAGTCCAGGCTTGTTAGGCTAATGGGACAGTAGTTCCCGGGGTCCATGGTGGCTCCCCCTTTGAGGAGTGGGATAACCGTTGCTGTGCGCCATTCAATGGGCACAAATCCTGAGGCGAGGCTATGATTGAACATGGTGCTTAGGTGGGGTGCTAGTTCATTCTGTAGTTCATTTAGAACGCAGCCTGGGATGTTGTCAGATCGCATGGATGCTGTGTTCTTGGCTTTGGAAAGTGTGTTTTTTACCTGTGCAGCCATGATTACAGGAACTTTGCATTCTTCCGGTATAGAGATGGACCCTTTAAAGTGTGTGTGTGTGTGGGGGGGGGGGGTAGCACTGAACCTATCTGCCAGGATGTTGGTGATATCAGTTGGCTCTGTATATTTAGTGCCATTGTGCTGTAACTCAGAGCAGATCTGAGTGTTGCCATTGAGGTTCTTGACATAGCTATAGAATGCTTTGTGTTTGTGTTTAGAATCAGTGGCGATTTTGCTTTCATAACTAGTTTTGGAGGATTTTATGAGAGATCTCAGCTTCTTACTGAGGATGACCAGGGAGTTCTTCCAGTCATGGGATTTTCCTCTTTTTTGCAACAGTTTCTTTCTTCTGTTGTAGAGTTTGTTTATGGCAGGGGACCACCAGACTGGCTTCCTTTTTTTGGAGGATAGCATCTTGGTTCTGTTAGGGATAGCATGATCCATGCACTTGTGTAAGTGCTTATAAAGTGCATTTGTGTAGGATTCAGCAGTTGTACCTCTATTGTCCGTCTGCATGGGTGTCGAGAAGTTTGCCACTTCTGTCTTAAGTGTGAAGTTGGCTTTGGAGAAATTTTTTACGGTGGTTTCCCTAATGGGGGGGGGGTGGGGGTGGGATGTGGATGTCCAGGCAGATTAACTTGTGGTCAGAGCTGACCAATGAGGAATTGACCTCTGGTGTGGAACACCGGTCGCCCGTGTTGGCAATGACCAAGTCTGGGATATTGCTGCCCCTGGTGGGGGTGTGGATAAGTTGATCCAAGGCGTTGGAATTTATGAATTCCAGAAAACATTGAACAAAAGAGTTGGTACATGAGTAGTTTTCCCAGTTAA